>NC_065919.1:32723965-32865202 GCF_024586455.1 Bactrocera neohumeralis | reverse complement strand
TTTTCCCTGATCATTCAGTTTTTCTTCAAAGCTCTTATCCTTCATCAATTGAAGTATTTGTGGGCCTACAAATATTTCCTCTTTGATTTTCGCCTCGCTGAGTTTAAGGAATTTCTCTTTTAGATATAAAAATCCATCTCCATCTTCAGGCATAGCTTTTACAAAATTTTTTATCAGGCAAAGCTTTATGTGCAACGGTGGTAAAAGTATGTCATCAGGGTTCACTAGAAGATCATTTTTGACATTTTTATGGCCTGGAGTTAGTGATTCACGCTTTGGCCACACTTTATTTGTATAGTGACTTTTTCTGTCTCCACTTTCCCCGTCACAAATAAAACAGCAAAATTTCGTATAACCAAGCTGTAGTCCAAGTAAAAGTATAATGTCTTTAAAATCACCACAACTTTTCCAAGCGTGTTTACTGTATCGGCACTGAATGAAGTTTGTTTCCATTATGCAGTAACACTTTCAAACTAGTTTTTGACGAGGCAATAAACAGTCGCCAGTGACTTGGATCATATTCGAAATTTAATAAATTCATCACAACAGGAACGTTATTACAATAGACTAAATCACCTCCTTCAGAAAAGTAAGGTTTTATTTCATCGTCACGACGTCGAAAATAAGAAATCTTTGTTCCAGTCGTTTAATCCAGACCCCAAAAGCTCAGCCTGTTTTTTAGACAGATTTAAATCACGTACTGAATCATTTAAATCACGTTGTGTCAATAAGTTCGGTTCTTTTGAAGTTGACGGTTCATAATTGAGTCACTATCTTCAGATACCTTATTATGTTGACTGAGAACAAATTCCGGACTAGAATTCTCGCTTTTTGATCGATTTGGAGGCATCGGCATAGGCAGTTCGGCACTATGTAGGATGGGTCTCTTCACCGAAGACAAGTTTGGATACTGGATAGTGTGTTTGGATTTGGTAGTAATACCTTTTGTTAGTTTTGTGTGGAACCCATGATTTGTCTTGATTCCTCACAGAAAAATCAAAATAGTCGAAATAGCACTGTTCAATTAGTGATGTGAAATTTCGACGCTGAGATGTAAAAGTTAATTCTCCACACACATAACAAAAATTATCCGGGTTATTCAAACACTTTCGTGGCATATTTACGATCTAACTAATGTAAATAAAATGTAATTTTGCAAACACAATAGTTACACAGTCGACTAAATGCAGTTCTTCTTCTTCTTAATTGGCGTAGAAACCGCTTAAGCGATTATAGCCGAGTTAACAACAGCGCGCCAGTCGTTTCTTCTTCTCGCTACGTGGCGCCAATTGGATATTCCAAGCGAAGTCAGGTCCTTCTCCACTTGGTCCTTCCAACGGAGTGGAGGTCTTCCTCTTCCTCTGTTTCCCCCGGCGGGTACTGCGTCGAATATTTTCAGAGCTGGAGTGTTTTCGTCCATCCGGACAACATGACCTAGCCAGCGTAGCCGCTGTCTTTTAATTCGCTGAACTATGTCGATGTCGTCGTATATCTCGTACAGCTCATCGTTCCATCGAATGCGGTATTCGCCGTGGCTAACGCGCAAAGGACCATAAATCTTTCGCAGAACTTTTCTCTCGAAAACTCGCAACGTCGACTCATCCGTTGTTGACATCGTCCAAGACTCTGCACCATACAGCAGGACGGGAATTATGAGTGACTTATAGAGTTTGGTTTTTGTTTGTCGAGAGAGGACTTTACTTCTCAATTGCCTACTCAGTCCGAAGTAGCACCTGTTGGCAAGAGTTATCCTGCGTTGGATTTCTAGGCTGACATTGTTGGTGGTGTTTACGCTGGTTCCAAGATAGACGAAATTATCTACGACTTCAAAGTTATGACTGTCAACAGTGACGTGAGTGCCAAGTCGCGAATGCGACGACTGTTTGTTTGATGACAGGAGATATTTCGTCTTGCCCTCGTTCACTGCCAGACCCATTTTCTGTGCTTCCTTGTCCAGCCTGGAGAAAGCAAAACTAACGGCGCGGGTGTTGAGGCCGATGATATCAATATCATCGGCATACGCCAACAGCTGTACACTCTTATAGAAGATGGTACCTTCTCTATTTAGTTCTGCGGCTCGAACTATTTTCTCCAAAAGCAGGTTGAAAAAGTCGCACGATAGGGAATCGCCTTGTCTGAAACCTCGTTTGGTATCGAACGGCTCGGAGAGGTCCTTCCCGATCCTGACGGAGCTTTTGGTGTTACTCAACGTCAGTTTACACAGCCGTATTAGTTTTGCGGGGATACCAAATTCAGACATCGCGGCATAAAGGCAGCTCCTTTTCGTGCTGTCGAAAGCAGCTTTGAAATCGACGAAGAGGTGGTGTGTGTCGATTCTCCTTTCACGGGTCTTTTCCAAGATTTGGCGCATGGTGAATATCTGGTCGGTTGTTGATTTGCCAGGTCTGAAGCCACACTGATAAGGTCCAATCAGTTTGTTGACGGTGGGCTTTAATCTTTCACACAATACGCTCGATAGAACCTTATATGCGATGTTGAGGAGGCTAATCCCACGGTAGTTGGCGCAGATTGTGGGGTCTCCTTTTTTATGGATTGGGCATAGCACACTTAAATTCCAATCGTTGGGCATGCTTTCGTCCGACCATATTTTACAAAGAAGCTGATGCATGCACCTTATCAGTTCTTCGCCGCCGTGTTTGAATAGCTCGGCCGGCAATCCGTCGGCTCCTGCCGCTTTGTTGTTCTTCAGGCGGGCAATTGCTATTCGAACTTCTTCATGGTCGGGTAATGGAACGTCTGCTCCATCGTCATCGATTGGGGAATCGGGTTCTCCTTCTCCTGGTGTTGTGCGTTCACTGCTATTCAGCAGGCTGGAGAAGTGTTCCCTCCATAATTTAAGTATACTCTGGGCATCAGTGACTAGATCACCTTTGGGGGTTCTACAGGAATACGCTCCGGTCTTGAAACCTCTTTACGAGGACATCAACCAGCTGGGCAGCGGCACCTTCCCAATTAAGGGACCGGACATTCCAGGTGCATGCCCTCAATTCGTAGTCCTTATTTCGTTTGCCATGGTCGTCATCAAAAGGGGGGTCTCTCATCCGAGGCTGGTTGTAGCTCTTCACTGGGGGTGTTTTTTACGTGGCGGGTCCCAAACCCAGCGCACAACCCTTGTAGGGAATGTTTCGCCTTCTCACTTTAGCTCGCCTTGGAACGGATGTTCTTAGGCTACCCAGAGGATACTTGGTCAAAGACCGGAAGTAGTGAGCTGCTTGAGCCATGTGTAAAAGAATCGTTTCTGGCCACTCCCAAGTGAATGGCGATCAGAGAACTTTCCTCACTTGCGTGAACTTCTACACATGACTCCATCCTCCACTAAATGCAGTTATGCAAACAAAAAAACGTATATGAGTCAGAAATGAATATGTAGCTGTCACAAGAAAACTGGATGTGATAGAAACAAAACTGTTATATATTTTTAATGAGGGTACACCAACATAAATAAAAATCATAACAAAGTTCATGTGACAAAAACAGTGTTTACCAGTGTAATTAGTCTGCCAATTATACCTGTTACTCCTAACATCTGGTTGGTTTCTTTGCACAGGACTGTGCTTATTTTTTAATTGGATTGATTGATCCACTTCCATGGGTTCTGGGTGATTGGAATACATTTGGAGTGTACCTTAAGTTATTCTGAAAATTCGGATATCTTCGGTTAACTTGAGTATGGTTTCGTGAACCAATTTCGTGGTTGTTTCTAGTAAATTGCAAAGCAAATTGTGATCGTATTTGATTTGAATGAAGTTCTTGTGTTTTAGCAACAGTATTTGGCAAATCGGTAGGTGTTAATGTAAATAGCATTTGGTTAAGGGGGTAATTTAAACCAGTTATAAAAGTTCTAAACGAGGTTTCTCGATTCTTGATATTTAATTGTTTTGTAATATCTGAATTGGTGCCGTGCGTCATTATCGTTTTATTTATTAGTAATGTCAATTTCCGATTGACTTCATTATAATAATCAATTAAGGATGTCGATCCTTGTCACATAACACTCATCTCTTGATCAATTACGTGAATTGGTCGTCTGTCGGCGTAAGCAATATCTAAATTTGCAAATATTGCTTCTAAATTCAAAACTGTGCCATGATTAGTTAACATATCATTGGCATTACCCACAATCTTATTTCGGAGGATAGTTAGTGCTCCAAAATACCTTCTTCTACCTTCAATATATAGGCTCATCGAATTTTTTGCAGCATCCCTCCAGCTGACATAAGATTTACCGGAGAATTCTGGCAAAGACTTTATTATGTCTAAACTTTCGTCACATGTTATGGAATCATTAATTCCTTGGGTTTCATACTCAGTTACATGTGCCGCATTTGTTAGAGTTTCAATTCTGTTACTCAACTGAGCTATCTCAGTTCTTAAATTTGAGGTTTGTGTAGCTACTATTAATCTAGCTATATCGTCTACAGTAAAATTATTGACTGCCATTTTGAAAATTGTAAAATTATTTTGTTCGCCTTAAAAAGTCTTTATTTCTTGATATTGAACTATCGCCTTTTTTCTATAATCGTTATTTTTCGGTTTTCTTTTTTTTTTTTTTATATTTGTGAGTTTCATGAAATAGCATATATAGCAATACTCACAAAAATATGGTTAAATTTCTTTTTTATTTGTATATGTAGTAATGGGATTGTAGGCACGTGCTACTTGCTTGACAGTTGATGTAGAAAAGGGAAGTTTTATTGACATATCAAAACTACGTACAATAGAATAAAGGATAAACAAAATGTCAAAACTCATGGTTGCATTGAGAATTAAAAACTAATTATTATTTATGGTGTTGCCACATATATATTTAATAGATGTGTAAGAATTTATTTTGTTTTCTTTTTTCTTAAATAAGAGCACTTGTGAGTGTCATGATTATTGGTTTTGCAATACTCACAGTGAAACAATTTTTCATACTTAAGGGGCCATCCATAAATTATGTCACACGAATTTAAGGACTTTTTAGTTGTTTTTAGTTACACAATTTATAACTCAAGAACGGCTGAACCGATTTGGCTGAAAATTGGTGAAGAGGTAGCTTAGAACCAGGGTAAGGACATAGGCTACCGTTTATCTCTTTATGTCTGTTTAAATGTACACTCAATATAGTGGGGTGCAGCTACCACTGCGTTAATTAAAATGAAAATATCCGTTTTTTATTTGTAAACACTTTATTTTTTCAACAATTTTATTTACATCACTGAATTAATATTCTATAACATATATATACATATACATATATAGTTTGTAAATATAATCCACGGAAGGGACGGCGAGATTCCAATTCCGAGAGTTATTTTCCGGCGTTGGCGATCGAGTTGAAATAAAACAAATAAGAACTATAGTGGCTATTTGCTGTGGTGAAATTCAATTTGTCCCCAGGTATGGTGTATTGGTGCAAGTTATTTCCAGATAATTTGGTGTTCCTATTAGTATTTTCTCTTTTTAAACAATGTCAAAGTTTAATACAACTCATAAATACAAAAATTATATTTCAAATAATAAGCTATTGCGTATAATCTTAAATAGAAATACAGTGGTACTCCAATATAACGAATGATATAATGTTGGGACCGTTCGTTAAACTGAAATATTCGTTTTATCGGAAACGAAAATTAAATTAATATTGGTACATATGTATACGTTTAAAAATAACTATTTATTCATGAATTCATAAGCATTGGTTGAAATAAATACATATACAATGGAAAATGCATACAATAAAATTAATAAAAGTTGAATTTTATAACAAAACTATGAGCATTATTCAACTCGATGGCATCATATTATTGACATAAATATTACATTGTTTATATAGGAATGCTTAGGGGGGGGTAAGGTTTGTTTCGTCGAAAAAAGACCTTTTTTCCTGAATTTTTTAGAAAAAATTATTGCTGTAGGTTTATTTTACTTATTATTATATGAAAGTACAACATTTGAAGGATACTCAAAAAAAGTTTTATCGAAAAATAGCGAGGATTAACGGATTTATCGTCGATCTCTGCAGACACCTCGAAAAAAAGTTGTTGTGCGGTGACCAGCCTACAGCATCATTGGATCATCTGAAATCAAAAAATCAAAATGCTTTCTTTAGTTTATTAGTTTATCTTTCAATTGACGTCGAGTTTTTTTTTTAATTTTTCAATTTTTGGTACCATTTTCAAGCCATAATGACGATTTTAGACGAAAAAATCGACCTATTTGTTATTGTAAAATTCTTAGAAATTATAATTTTTGGAAAAACTCGATGTCATTCGAGAGCTATGTATATGTAGAATATTTGTACAATACTTCAAAACGATCGATGTGGTAGTTTTTTCTATAGGCTGGTCACCGGCTTTAAAAATGACATATTTGGGAAAAGATTCAAAGTTTTGTACACTCAGCGCAGGTAGTTAAAAGTACCGTTATTCAACCTGCTGTAACTTCGTTAGTTTTTCTCCGAATGACCTAAAACTTTAACACAATATTCTTGAGATGTTGATGGTTCAGAAAAAAAAATTAAAAAAAATGGAAAAAAAAGTTGTCAAACCTTACCCCCCCCCCCCCTTAAATGTATATTAAAAGCTATTTTTGCACTATATAATAAATGTGTACAAATGAATTAGTGAAGTGTTAGTGGATATAAAAGTGAAAAATACATATACATAAGTGCAAAGTTAATTGTATGTATCGAAAATATGTAATTAAAATATTGCAAATTTTCAACTTTAAACGCGAATATCTCGAAAACTATAAGCTTCCTGCGGCTATAACTATATATATCCTTGATCAGGATAATTTCCTCTATCCGACCATATCCTTTTTATCCTTGAAATCCTGGGACGGTATACTAAATTCTTCCCAAATTTTCATTGGGATATTTTGTATTATGGATTTGCACAGCTTTGGCTTTTAAAATATTGCTGTTAATATGTACGTGCTTTTCACGCTGGGAGACAAACCACTTATATAAAGCCTTTTCCATCCTATGATATTCGCCTTTCATTAACGATTGTCGTCTCAATGTGCCAGCATGTGTACCTTTAACACTTCTCATCACTTTCCGGAAATTTTTTAAAATTGTGCAAACACTCGATTTTGGAATACCATATTTCAAAGAGATTTCTTTCAGGGTTTTCCCCTTCTTATTGTCGTCAATTATTTTTAATTTGTCACCCAAGCAAAGCCGTTTTCGAATTGAAGGCATTTTTAAATAATTTATGCGATATCCTCACTTTACCACTTTGAACTCACAACTGATATTTCGCGCAATGAAGCGTGCATAAAAAAATAAATAGAATTCTTTAAAAAAATAGCTCAATAATAACAAGAACTAACGGGTATTTAACTGCCTGCATTGTTTTTTGTTGTAATACAACCAAAACCAAATACAAACGCCATACATTCGTAATATCGAGTTCATCCAATGTCCAGCTTTCGTTATATAGAGTCATCAATGTATTGAAAAACAGCGTTCGTTATATTGAACATTCGTTATATTGAACATTCGTTATATCGGCGTTCGTTATACTGGAGCACTACTGTACCTCAAAAATAATACAATTGCTAATTATTTGGAATAGAAGAAATGAACTGCAACCAAATACGCAGTGAAATAGATTATAACTGGCTCAGTAATCAGTCGTTGAATATGTATTAAACCACGAGCATCCCAAAAGATTGATGTCACAAATTTTCCAGCCGACTTTTTCGTTTTTCCACGCCTGAGAACCGGTTCATCATGTGCAGTCCACTAGAATGACTGTCGATGGGACTCCAGTGGGAAATGATGGAGCTATGTCTCTATCACTGACGAAAAATTTCGGCTTTATTCCGATAAGAGAGCACCTAAACACTTCTCAGGATCAGTTATTCGTTGTTTTTGTTAGATTATGAACTTGCGAGGCACCTACTTTTCTTATTTCGCCTGTTTCCGGCTTAGCAAATATCTTTTCAGCGGTGGATTTAACTGAGCCCAAATTCAACAGTATTTTCCCCAAAAAAGCAATGGTTTATTTACACACGAAATGCTTTATGATCCATTTTTTTGTAAACTAACACAAGTTATAATCCAACTAATAGAAATCATATAGATGGTAGTAGTATTATTATCTATGTATCAGCCACAGTGAAGCGTGGACGGGTCCTCTAGTCTTTAATTAAATCAACATTTAGTTAACTATTAAAGTACAGAGACAACGAATGACTAGTCAATAAATAATAGATACTTAATTATGCTAATTAAAAATACAAAACTTAATCATCTTGTGTCCATGGACTTTTGACCCACTCCTTTATATCATTTATTGCTGGTAAATCAGGCACTTCATTTTCGTTCTGAATTTGGGTGTCAGGAACATCTTTCGTATCAACATGGTCTTCTTCCATCCATAAAGCATCGTCATCATTCGTTAAACAGATAATCTCTCGGGCACGTCTAGCCGCAATTCTTTGAGGACGCATTTTCGCGATAGGTAACAGCTCTTGTTTTTTATGTGATTGTTTGTGTTGATTGGTGGCTTTATATGAGAAAAAATATAGGCCACATATGCTACACGATCTTTTAAATATGTATGACTCGACACTAGGGCAATAACTATCATATGGAACTTCTTTCGGATAGGATGATGCTTGGATTATTTCCCATTTAATAAATGCAGGATTTACTTACAACTAACTTTATGTTGTTGTTGCTACTGGTGCTGTTGTTACTGTTGCTGTTAGTTCTTACCTTTGCTGCTACCGCTGTTGCTTTTGTTGCCTTTGCTGCTGCTGTTGTTTTGGAAACTAGTTGCAAAGAACGTATGTATATTTATAGAGAAGGTTCACGATGTCGAGAATTTCGGGATATTTCAAATTTTGGGTTATTTATTGTTTTGGATGAGCGTGTTTCACCACTTAACATCAGGGGACACGAAAATAGCAGAATTGAGCATTTTCGTTGTTAAATGAGAAATATAATGCTAATTTCAATGTAAAGAAATGTACGCTTACAGATTCGTTTATTTTCTATGCGCAACCGACTCGGCATATAATTTAAAGATGATCGGTATATATTTGGTATCAAAGCATATACTTAGTATATATGTAAGTATGTATGTATGTACGTATATTAAAATTTATCTACATAAGTTCATCACGTAGTTCATGATGATTCCATAAAATCATTCAAAATATGTATATAATAGAGTAATTTTTCTATTATTACCCAAATAATTAATATAAGTTTAAGGTAATTAGTTTTAAATTTCATTTAACATTAAAAGTTTTCATATCTTCCTAAAAGATCTAGCGGTCGCACATGTGCTCATATATAACTAGCGGGGCCCGGTGTGCGTTGCTACACCCATGCAACACTATAATGGAAACTTCTAGCATTTCTATTTTAATGTGAAATTTCAAAATATTTGTTTTATTTCAAAAAAAAAAATTTCTTAAGTCATTTCATTCGATTTTTGTTGTGTTGGTGAAGTATAATTTTTTTTGTTGTGAAAGTTCGAAAAATCTGTTTTATTTAATATTTTTCTTTCTTAAGCCAATACATTAGGATAAACAATATTTTTGGTTTTCCCAAGAATTATCAATGACAATGTCTTGATTCTGCATTCTGATCATTGCTGTGTGCCCATTATCGTTTGGTGATCGACGTCGATACAGCGGGTATCCATCGTTACCTGTGATTGTGTCAGAAGTCAATGGTCTTGGGTATCGCTTTGAGCACTTTCTGTCAATCATGCACGGCGAATTCATATTCAGTGGACCGCAAGGACCGTGAATCATATTTTTCTTGACAATCTCAAATAAGTCTGGATCTACAGCTTGATATGGAATTTCTGCCGATATGATGTCATCAGTTTGATCCGGTGTAATTTTGCGCACCAGCCATATCAAGATGTGTGCATGTGGCAATCCTCTTTTCTGCCATTCAATTGAATACATCCAGCAGCGCACAGGTCCAAATATTTTTAATTTGACAATCATATCCATCAATGCTTTGACTTTTTGACGAAATACACGGGCGGTGATGTCGTGTCGATCTGTTGACTTTTGTCCATCATATAAATTATTGGTGATATCGGCCCACTGTGGATTGCAGTGTCACAAATAAGTCAGGTCTGCCATATTTATGCACATATGTCATTGCATCTTGTGTGTATTCGTGCATGTGGCGCGGACTGCCTACATATGATGAGGGCAATATCGTTAAGCGTCCAATGTCATTTACGTTGCCATCATTGACCACTGCGTCTCGCGTGACGCATACGTCGACCTATATTTGCGCGTCTTGCTCGTGGCATTTTTTCAACACCAATTTTTGTTCAAACTAATTTAAAAGTAGTACACAGAACTATTGATTCAATGCTGAGCACGTGTTCAGTATTCGCCAAAAAATCGAACAATTTACTGCAGTATAACGAATGCAGGACACAATGGAAAGTGTATTCAAGAAAATCTGTTGAAAAAAAATACACACAAATTCACACACTGCTTTCACAAACATGTACTTACTGCGGGCGTGCCGGGGCCCGGTGTGCGTTGCTACACCCATGCAACACTACAATGGAAACTTCTAGCATTTCTATTTTAATGTGAAATTTCAAAATATTTGTTTTATTTCAAAAAAAAAAATTTCTTAAGTCATTTCATTCGATTTTTGTTGTGTTGGTGAAGTATAATTTTTTTGTTGTGAAAGTTCGAAAAATCTGTTTTATTTAATATTTTTCTTTCTTAAGCCAATACATTAGGATAAACAATATTTTTGGTTTTTCCATCTGTAGTAAAGATGAATAAGCAATGTGGCATTCCCACTCTTGAGCATGCCACGTAGAACTGGCCATGCGAAAAACACGGCTCTATCAAATTCAAACCGCACACTTTAAGCGTTTGCCCTTGTGCTTTATTTATCGACAAATATATGAATTCTTTTTTTTCTCAAAAATACATTTGTAAAAAAAAAGGATCTTTATCCTTTGTTATTATTTTATTTTTCCCAGAAATACATTTGCAAACAAAAGGATCTTTATCTTTATTTTTTTTCCCCCAGAAATACATTTGTAAACAAAAGGATCTTTATCCTTTTTTATTTTCCACATAAAAGATTTAAAGAGTTCAACAGCTCAAAAGCTCAAAACGTGCGCTACATCAGCTACCTACCCGACGGCATTTCGCAAATGATAAAATAAATTTTTCAAGAGCTCAAAGCATGGGCTACATCAGCTCGAACTTACCTACCCTACGCCTTTGCGCAAATGATTATATCATGATAGCAAATGCCCACATACAGATTTGGCAATGGCAATAGTTATAGATTTGACAGTTCGTATTCTATATATTCTATCCTGTCAAGATGCCTCGTTATGCATCATTCTTGCTAGCTAGCTGAGCGGCGACTTTTTTCTAATACTTACATTTTGCAGTGCTGCTGGTCGGGCAAAAGCAGTTTGCGCAACATGGTGCATTTCAGAACAGACCATATATCTTTGAAACCACTTGTCCAATGCAATGCAAACTTCACAGAAACCATCTACTCATAGGCCCGAAGGTACCCTAAAAATTTGGAGGTGATTCGTTCAGTGGTTCTTGAGCTATAGCGTACCATTAAATTGCCACTTATTTTTATATATATAGATTATGTGTGCATGTAAACAAATATGACAGAACGTACGCATAATGTTTGTAAATTTGCCTACATGGAACATATGTATGTACATATGTAAATATGTACACTCAATGCTTCATGCGAAATTTCCGTTGACACGGGCAACCAATAGCGAAGCTCACGTTTTGTCAAAGAGTCAATGTGTCGACGGACCGTCGCGGCACAACATTGTGTTGTTGGTAGAAAATCCGAGCAGTGCCGGAAAAATATGTAAGCGAACGATCGCCGATTCTCAGCGCTTCCCTTGCCGCTCTAACAGCTTCCCCTACAAGCCAGCGTAAATATGTACATATGTTTGTGTGTGAGCTTGCATACATATCGACGCAGATTTTTGCAAGCCACGGAAAAATATTTTTTACATTCCTTGACAAATACAGTCAATCCCGGTTATGTGCCACAATTAAATATACAGATTTTTGTGGTTTGTTAAAAATAAAAATATAATATGGCACATAGGCGAGTGCGGATACTGAAGCGAGTGGTACTTAAAACAATAATTTCGATGTATTTCAAAAAACCAACCGAGAGATGCAGCAAGATATAGGCAGTTAAGAGGGATGATTTTCATTTAAGCGGAGTACTACTTAACCGGGAATAACTGTACACATAAATCAGAGGAATATTGAATATTTTCTTTGATACATTTCTTGACTTGAAAATCGTCAAATAAACTATGTTGTCGATTTTATTCTAATATATTTGAATACTTATATTTGCGGCGTTGCCACTTTTTCCGTCTCATACAAATATCAGAAATTGATAAATATTATATATGATTTTTAGCTTTTGCCATCGTCGCGAAAAGACGCTTGTAGGCAAAGGCATGCTCGGGGAGATGTAATGGTGTTTGTTTTTATGAATGAAGCAAGTTTGCCTGTTGAAAGTGCGCTTGCGTTCATGAATGAAAATATTGTTAGGTTTTTTCTACAAATTTGAGCATCGATGTGACGCTGCTGATGCCATTTGAAACCATTGTTGTTTTTGTAGAACAATATTTGTAATTTTTGCGGGTGACAATGTGAACGCATATGTATAAGTTGTATGTATGTTGTGTATGCATTATTTGTGTGGGAATGTCATACGCATATATTTACATGTGTACACATATGTATAAGTATGTATGATGCTATTTGAAACGATTGTTGTTTTTGTAAAACAATGTTTGTAGTTTTGTGTATACATTATTTGTTCGGCAATGTCGTACACATACGCATATGCACATATGTATGTACATATAGAGCAGTGAGCGCACACTTTTTACTGATAAATGATAATATCACGATTTGAATTTGAATTCTACTTACATATGTATGTATGTATGTATGTATGTAATTTTGTGCTAATATTGGGTTGGGTGTCAAAAAAGTCTTGCGGTATTTTTATTGAATTTTTTTTTTTTGAAATTGAAATGAATTTTTGATGACTCATGCCCAGCTCTTGACCGATGCTACGGCTGCTACTATGCCGGTCTCTTTCGACCAATTCAGCGATTTTATCGCAATTTTCGACGACAGGCCTTCCGGAGCGTGGCGCATCTTCGACCACCTCTACACCAGAACGAAAACGTTGAAACCATCGTTGTGCGGTGCAAATGGAAACTGTATCGAGTTCATAAACTGCACAAATTTTATTGGCGGCTTGAGATGCATTTTTGCCTTTATCGTAGTAGTACTGTAAAATATGCCGTATTTTCTCTTTATTTTGCTCCATGTTTGCGACGCTATAACTCACGAACGACTTAAAAGAAATACGTGTTAGCGCGTGAAATGAGCTTTCCAAAAAGGTATAGCGTGACCCGATGCGACGAATAAAACTAGAACTACGCGCTTTCATCGCTAACTAGCGAAAATACCGCAAGACTTTTTTGACAACCTATTATGTAGAAGCGTATGAAAATTTAAATGAAGAAATATAATTTACATACAATATTATTGTAATATATTAAGTTTTTTAGGATATTATGATAGTATCTCATATACATATGTACATATATAAAAACATATTCATATATGAAATTATATTATATTACCAAACATAAGAAATATGTATATAAAAATTAACTGTTATTCACACATTAACTCTCCTTTGAAGTTGGTCGCCTTGTCGTGGCGAAGGGGCTTAAGTAAGAGTAAAGTGTGCATCCCAAAGGAACGACATAAATAACACAACAACAACAACAACATCAACTACAACAACCAAATTGACGACAACAGCATCGGCTAAAGACATGAACTATAGGAATCCTGTTACGGAATCCGAAGAAGACGAACTAGTTGCCTCCAGCCAGGAGACGAGTAAGAGTACTACCGGGCATACCAATCAAAGTATACCGGTAGATACAGCAGTGAAAACCCCAGATACAAGGGAGGAAGCGTCCACCTCCAAGACTGCCATGAGCACCAACCAAAGTGCACTGGCGGCTAAAGGAGAGAGCAAAAAGAAGCGCAAGAAATCCCTGAATCAGCTGAGGAAAAACCGGTACCAGAGGGCAGTCTTTATACTAGGGAAGATAGCCAAAGACCAGGCAGCCGGTACCCCAGTTGATGATTCTGAAACAAAGCGCCTCAAATCTATCGTAGAGTTCATATTCCTCTACCTGAAAAGGAAGCAATCACAACCTCAGGAAGAGAGCAAACGACAGAGCACTTCTCAGAAAAGAAATCGCTCCATCACAGAAGTACACGGAACTCAGCCCAAAAAACCGAGGCGGAGTGAAGGTGAACACAGCAGCACAACAACGGCAAGGCATTTCTGCTATGCAGCCAGGGATAGCCTGCAGGTGGCCATCATAGATGGAAATTCCTCCTCTCCGAGCACAATACAGGAAAGATGGGTGGAGATCGACGTCAGATTGTCGAGTATGGTGCTATGTACTCGACAATCCTGCGGGTCCTCACCCGGAGTTTGACTCCTCTGAGACCTTCAGGGGCTACAGGGTCATCAAGTGCGCGGACCAGGCCTCGCTAGATTTCCTGACGGGTAGTGTTGCTATAATTAGCAACGCCTTTGTAGGCCTCCAATTGAGGCTTATACCCGCCAGGGACATTCCGAAGAGACCTAGTGCTCGCATTTGGTTACCCCCTCTAGAGGAGCCAGGCGAAAAACTCCTGAGGTGCATTAAGCTGCAGAACAAATCTATACCTGGTATAGATGAGTGGCAGCTAATCAAGGAGGAAAACCCTAGTAAAGCAAGCAAGCCAATACTAGTGGCCATTTGTGATAAGTCCATTGAGGCTCTGAAGAAGACTGACTACAAAATCAGCTTCGGAATCCGCAAGGCCAGACTAAAAATCTTCCAAGGCGACAAAGCGGCTGACGAAGACGATTCGGAAGAGGTCGACGACGCCAGCCAGTTGCTAAGGAATGTGGGCATCGAAGAAACCCGAGGTGCCCAATAACAGAAGATGCGTACAGATAAACCTGCAGCACTCGAAGAGTGCTACAGCGAATCTGACAACCCTCGTAAACGAGGAGGCCATCGACATCAGCCTAGTAGGGGGAAGCCCTGGGTCAATGAAGATACCATTAAAGGGCTAAACAGCAGCAACTATAACCTGTTTTACACACGGAACAGAGGTAAACCTAGGGCATGCATTCTTATCAATAAAAGTATAAATGCATTTCTTTGTCCTAATTACAGCACAGCAGATATCACAGTAGTAAAGGTGGAACAGAAGGAAAAGCCCTTCTTCTTGGTCTCGGCCTACTTGGCCCATGACGAAGATATACCACCGGCCCCGCTCACCAGACTAGTAGAGGAGAACAGAAAGGATGATGTCCTAATAGGGTGTGAGGCAAACGCAAGGCACACCGTATAGGGTAGCTCCAGTATAAACACCAGAGGTGAGTCACTCTTGCAGTATATTTTGAATAGTAATCTAAGTATTTGCAACAAGAGCGATAAGCCAACTTTCATTTTCCCAAGCTCGGATAGGTTTCCGGGATAGGAAGAAGTGCTTGACCTCACGCTATCAACAGACACAGACAGTCTCGTTGTGGATAACTGGAGGGTATCCGATGAGCCTTCCATGTCGGATCACTCCTGGATACTTTTCAGCATCCGCGAGAAGTACAGTGCGCCTCTCACATACCGGAACCCTAGAAGAACGGCATGGGGAATATTTACCAGTATAGTAACAAAATGCCCTTTTCAATAAGAGTATCAGAAATCCTGAGGAATTAGATTCAGAAGTAGAGAGGTTGGAAAAAATCTTAACCACAACTTTTAATAAATCTACTCCGCTAACAGTTTTGAAAAAGAGTAAGTCTCTTCCTTGGTGGAACAGTGAACTCAATAATTTGAGAACACAACTAAGGAAAGCTTTCAATGAGAGTTTTAGAACCAAAATCCTGCAGCCATATAAAGATATTATGAAAGAATACAAAAAAGCAGTCAGGAAAGCTAAAAAAGACTCATGGCGATCTTTCTGCACATCGATAGAAAGTTACAGAGAAGCCGCTAGACTGAGTAAAATGCTATCCAAAGGCCATATTAATACTGCCTACATTAGGGCGGAGGGAAGTGATTGGACCTCCTCGGCAAAAGAGTCTCTGGAGGTACTAATCACAACGCACTTCCCCGGGAGTCAGCAAACACCTTTGTTAACGCGTGCCACTAGTATACTTACGTGGTATAGTATACGTATGAGATCGAAAATAAAAAGCACTGATTTTCACACTCGATATAAAATTTATTCGACTATAATGTGTCAGGATATAATATTGTTTTATTGTGTACGATTATATAACACGGTTGGTTGAAGAAAGTCCACTGTTGGGCACTGTTGGCGAACTCGGTGCTTCCCGCCACTCCCGTCACTTGGCGGTTTGTTAAAAACAGAAATTGCGGTGATTGTTGCGGTTAAAATGGTGGTGAATAGTTGCTGATTACGAGTCGCCTCGTTGATAATCGTGTAGTTGTTGTGTTATAGTGTTGTAGTAATGATCGGTGTTAAGCACTGTGTTTGATGCGTGTGTGTGTATTGGTGTATGCTGTGAACTGTTGTGTGACGAGGTGTTGTGACGTGACGTGATGTGATGTGATGTGACGTAACGGGAGGTGATGCGATGGGAGATGTTGCAGTTCATAGCTCATGTGAACATCCCGGCCCCCCTAGGCGAATTAATCGGCTAGGAGCCTCTGCAGCTGTTGTAGTGTACTAAATGCAGCGCTCAACCCTGTTGAGCGTCGTTGTTGCTGGCGATGAGCGTGGCGTGGCGGAAATGGCCGTGTACGTGTGGTGGTTGGTTGGGTGCGTCGTCGTCGCCGGATAGGATCGCTGCGTGGTCTGGTACGGGAGTTGGTGCGATTGGATCGTGTGGGAAATCGGTGGAACAGAGTGTGGTGCGGCCTTTGACAATATTGACAGGCACCGTCGGCCCAGCACTCTATGGTGGCGTGGTCATCTGCCAGGCAGGTCATGCAATGCCCGTGGGCCCTTGCAACCTGTTGTCGTTGAGCGGGCTTCATACTTTGAAAGATGGTGCATCGTTTCAGGACGTGTGGGCGATGGCACAGACTGCAACATGGAGGCCCCTGCGGCTCCATTAGCTGCTCTTCTCTAATTCCCCTGATTGCTGCGGCGGATGGCGGTGGGCGCATAACATTGGTCCTTGGAGCGGCAACGGGTGCAGTCGACGCTTTGGGTGCAGCGATTTCGGACCTTACGGTGTTGGAGGTGGTTTGGGTCTCCTCTACGTCCATTTCTATGAGAATATAAGATTGCATTAAATTGATTTTATTTATAATGTTATGATATAGTTGTTGTAGCTACATATGTATCTATATGTATATGTATAATAGGTTGATCTTCAACGCGCTTGTTTGATTTTACTTTTATGTACGGATTATAAAGCGGGTTAATTTCGAATTAGCGGAATTGATTTATTATTTTTCGATTAATTTTGCGAGTTATTTTACGGTTTTGGTTGAAGTTGTTCTTCGCTGTTTGGAAGAATATACAGTTTAGTGACTGGTCGAGTTAATATTCCGGTTTCTGTTCGAACATCGACTACTCGTATGTCACCATCTGGTCCTCGATGAAACTTTTCAATGCGGCCTAGTCGCCATTCTGTTGGAGGAAGGCATTCGTCCTCTATGATGACGCATTCTCCTGCATTGGCTTCCTCCTGGGCCGTTTTCCATCGATATCTCTTATGGAGATCCTTGAGATAGTCTTCCTTCCATCTGTGGCTGAATTCGTGAAGGAGCTCCTTTGAGGAAATGACCTAGTGTAAGAGCTGTGAAATTGGAGGGATCTTGCGAGAGGGATGATATGGGTCTTGAATTTAACACGGCTTCGATACGAGTGAGTAATGTAGTAAACTCCTCATAATTAAATTTATGATTACCAGCCGTTTTCTTTAAATGGGACTTAAAGCTTTTTACTGCTGATTCCCAAAGTCCGCCCATGTGTGGAGAACATGGAGGTATAAACTGCCAATCGATCCCTTGGGGTGAATATTTATTAACAATTTCAGGGAAGACTTCTTTCATGAAGTTTATAAACTCCTTCTCTGTTGCTCTTTGGGCTCCGACAAAGTTTTTTCCATTATCGCTCATTATTTTTGATGGAAATCCGCGTCATCCGACAAAGCGTGCAAATGCTGCAAGAAAAGCCGCAGTAGTCAGATCTGAAAAAGCTCGAGGTGTACTGCCTTTGTCGTAAAACATACAAAGACAGCCACATCTTCTTCTTAATTGGCGTAGAAACCGCTTAAGCGATTATAGCCGAGTTAACAACAGCGCGCCAGTCGTTTCTTCTTCTCGCTACGTGGCGCCAATTGGATATTCCAAGCGAAGCCAGGTCCTTCTCCACTTGGTCCTTCCAACGGAGTGGAGGTCTTCCTCTTCCTCTGCTTCCGGCGGGTACTGCGTCGAATATTTTCAGAGCTGGAGTGTTTTCGTCCATCCGGACAACATGACCTAGCCAGCGTAGCCGCTGTCTTTTAATTCGCTGAACTATGTCGATGTCGTCGTATATCTCGTACAGCTCATCGTTCCATCGAATGCGGTATTCGCCGTGGCTAACGCGCAAAGGACCATAAATCTTTCGCAGAACTTTTCTCTCGAAAACTCGCAACGTCGACTCATCCGTTGTTGACATCGTCCAAGACTCTGCACCATACAGCAGGACGGGAATTATGAGTGACTTATAGAGTTTGGTTTTTGTTTGTCGAGAGAGGACTTTGCTTCTCAATTGCCTACTCAGTCCGAAGTAGCACCTGTTGGCAAGAGTTATCCTGCGTTGGATTTCTAGGCTGACATTGTTGGTTTTTACGCTGGTTCCAAGATAGACGAAATTATCTACGACTTCAAAGTTATGACTGTCAACAGTGACGTGAGTGCCAAGTCGCGAATGCGACGACTGTTTGTTTGATGACAGGAGATACTTCGTCTTGCCCTCGTTCACTGCCAGACCCATTTTCTGTGCTTCCTTGTCCAGCCTGGAGAAAGCAGAACTAACGGCGCGGGTGTTGAGGCCGATGATATCAATATCATCGGCATACGCCAACAGCTGTACACTCTTATAGAAGATGGTACCTTCTCTATTTAGTTCTGCGGCTCGAACTATTTTCTCCAAAAGCAGGTTGAAAAAGTCGCACGATAGGGAATCGCCTTGTCTGAAACCTCGTTTGGTATCGAACGGCTCGGAGAGGTCCTTCCCGATCCTGACGGAGCTTTTGGTGTTACTCAACGTCAGTTTACACAGCCGTATTAGTTTTGCGGGGATACCAAATTCAGACATCGCGGCATAAAGGCAGCTCCTTTTCGTGCTGTCGAAAGCAGCTTTGAAATCGACGAAGAGGTGGTGTGTGTCGATTCTCTTTTCACGGGTCTTTTCCAAGATTTGGCGCATGGTGAATATCTGGTCGGTTGTTGATTTGCCAGGTCTGAAGCCACACTGATAAGGTCCAATCAGTTTGTTGACGGTGGGCTTTAATCTTTCACACAATACGCTCGATAGAACCTTATATGCGATGTTGAGGAGGCTAATCCCACGGTAGTTGGCGCAGATTGTGGGGTCTCCTTTTTTATGGATTGGGCATAGCACACTTAAATTCCAATCGTTGGGCATGCTTTCGTCCGACCATATTTTACAAAGAAGCTGATGCATGCACCTTATCAGTTCTTCGCCGCCGTGTTTGAATAGCTCGGCCGGCAATCCGTCGGCCCCTGCCGCTTTGTTGTTCTTCAGGCGGGCAATTGCTATTCGAACTTCTTCATGGTCGGGTAATGGAACGTCTGCTCCATCGTCATCGATTGGGGAATCGGGTTCTCCTTCTCCTGGTGTTGTGCGTTCACTGCCATTCAGCAGGCTGGAGAAGTGTTCCCTCCATAATTTAAGTATGCTCTGGGCATCAGTGACTAGATCACCTTTGGGGGTTCTACAGGAATACGCTCCGGTCTTGAAACCTTCCGTAAGCCGCCGCATTTTTTCGTAGAATTTTCGAGCATTACCCCTGTCGGCCAGCTTATCAAGCTCTTCGTACTCACGCATTTCAGCCTCTTTCTTCTTCTGTCTACAAATGCGTCTCGCTTCCCTCTTCAACTCTCGGTATCTATCCCATCCCGCACGTGTAGTGGTCGATCGTAACGTTGCGAGGTAGGCAGCCTGTTTTCTCTCCGCTGCGACACGGCACTCCTCGTCGTACCAGCTGTTCTTTTGCACTTTCCGAAAACCAATGGTTTCGGTTGCAGCTGTACGTAAGGAGTTTGAAATGCCGTCCCACAGTTCCCTTATACCGAGTTGTTGACGAGTGCTCTCAGAGAGCAGGAGTGTAAGCCGAGTAGAAAATCGTTCGGCTGTCTGTTGTGATTGCAGCTTCTCGACGTCGAACCTTCCTTGTGTTTGGTGGCGCGCGTTTTTTGCTGCACAGAGGCGGGTGCGAATCTTAGCTGCAACAAGATAGTGGTCCGAGTCGATGTTAGGACCTCGGAGCGCACGCACATCTAAAACACTGGAGACGTGTCTTCCGTCTATCACAACATGATCGATCTGGTTGGTAGTTTTTCGATCCGGAGACAGCCAGGTAGCTTGATGAATCTTCTTATGCTGGAATCTAGTACTACAGATAACCATATTTCGGGCCCCGGCGAAGTCAATCAGCCTCAACCCATTTGGGGATGTTTCGTCGTGGAGGCTGAATTTACCGACCGTAGTGCCAAATATACCTTCTTTGCCCACCCTGGCGTTAAAGTCGCCAAGCACGATTTTGACATCGTGGCGGGGGCAGCTCTCATAAGCGCGCTCCAAGCGCTCATAGAAGGTATCTTTGGTCACATCGTCCTTCTCTTCCGTCGGGGCGTGGGCGCAAATCAGCGATATGTTGAAGAACCTCGCTTTGATGCGGATTGTGGCTAGACGTTCATTCACCGCAGTGAATGATAGTACTCGGCGACGGAGTCTCTCTCCCACCACGAATCCTACACCAAACTTGCGCTCCTTGATATGGCCACTGTAGTAAATGTCACAAGGACCTACTCGTCTCTGTCCTTGTCCCGTCCATCGCATTTCTTGGACGGCGGTGATGTCAGCCTTTGTCTTTACGAGGACATCAACCAGCTGGGCAGCGGCACCTTCCCAATTAAGGGACCGGACATTCCAGGTGCATGCCCTCAATTCGTAGTCCTTATTTCGTTTGCCATGGTCGTCATCAAAAGGGGGGTCTCTCATCCGAGGCTGGTTGTAGCTCTTCACTGGGGGTGTTTTTTACGTGGCGGGTCCCAAACCCAGCGCACAACCCTTGTAGGGAATGTTTCGCCTTCTCACCTTAGCTCGCCTTCGAACGGATGTTCTTAGGCTACCCAGAGGATACATGGTCAAAGACCGGAAGTAGTGAGCTGCTTGAGCTTGTAAAAGAATCGTTTCTGGCCACTCCCAAGTGAATGGCGATCAGAGAACTTTCCTCACTTGCGTGAACTTCTACACATGACTCCATCCTCCTTCCTCCACAGCCACATACCCTTTTCTAAATTAAGAAGACGTTAACATGGAGGCCTTTATCTGGAAAGGTCCAACAAAATCAACCCCAGTGATGGTAAAGAGTAGAGCATAGTTGCAGCGTTCAGGTGGTAAAGCTGCCATGATCTGCGTACGCATTTTGTGTTTGTACATGGTACATGGTTTACACATGAAAATCGTCCTATTGATTTGTCGCTTTAGTCGCGGTATATAAAATTCTTGACGGACCATTTGTTGCATTAAGCGATTCTCACCATGCAGTGTAAGCTGGTGCAGATATGCTAGAAATAGGTAAGTAAAACGGGATTTCTCTGGAATAATGATGGGATGTCGTTCGTTATAACTAAGGCTGGAGTTCGCTAATCTTCCATTTGCCCTTATTAATCCCTTAGAGTCCATGAATGGATTTAAAACGAGAAGTGAGCTTCCCTTTTCGAGAGGTCGCTTTTCAAGCAACTTTGATATCTCTTTGCTGAAATAGCGAGTTTGTGTATATAGTATTAGACTGACCTTGGCATGTTGCAAGTCGGAATGCGTTAGTTGTACCCAAGGATCATTTGGAGCTCCTTTCATTTTTTGTGTAAGTCTTTGAATGAATTGGTTAATATAAGCGGCCCTTAGTGCTCTAGGAACTGATGAAAATCTGTGGAGAATATCATCCTCTTCTGGAGTGATAAGAAAATTTTCTATTTTCCGACTTTCCGGAGGTATGATATTCCGAGCAGGAGGCTTTGGCCAGAATTCTTGTGATTCTGTTAGCCATGTGGGACCGTTCCACCAGAGTGTAGTGCTGCTGAGGTGCAGTGGCTTGCAGCTTCTTGTCCCAAGATCCGCTTGGTTATCTGCTTGCAACATGTGCCATTTTGCTGGGCCAACTAAGTCTAAGATTTGAGATATTCGGTTAGATACATAGGTCTTCCAGGTATAGGGTGGTTTTTCTAACCATGCTAAAACTATCTCTGAGTCTGACCAAAGATACATTTTATGATCGTTTAATTTGAGATGGGTTTGGACTATTGAAATTATATTTGCTAACAGAAGAGCATCATTCAGTTCAAGCCGTGGCAGACTGAGTGTCTTCAAAGGTACAACTTTGGCTTTGGCTACCAAGAGGTGTGAGGATATTTTGTTATCGTACTGAGTGCGTACGTAAACTGTTGCGCAATAAGCCTTTTCAGAGGCATCACAGAAACCATATAATTCTGCGTTAATGTTAGGGATGAAATTTACCCATCGAGGGATTCGAATTTCAGATATGGTATGTAAGTTGTTAGCAAATTGAACCTATTTCGCTAAACGTAAAGGTTTTACCTGTTCATCCCATTCAGTGCCATCTTGCCACAATTCTTGAATGAGGATTTTAGCTTGAATCATTATTGGCGAAAGCCATCCTGCGGGGTCGAAAAGTTTTGCCACCGAGGAAAGTATTTGACGTTTTGTAATGGCGGACATATCAGATATTGACTCAATTGTATATGAGAATTGATCCGTTATCGCATTCCATTGAATCCCTAGAGTTTTGGTTGTACTAGCCTTTTCAAATTTAAGGAAGTCTGTATCTAATAAGTCTTCTTTCTTAATGTCTTTTATAATTTCAGGGTGATTTGAAGTAATTTTCTTTAGGGGGAAATCTGCAGAATTTAATGCTTTGATCACTTGCGATAGTGATTCGCATGCTAATGCGATACTGTGGCTACCTGATAGTATGTCGTCCACGTACGTTTGGGTTTGCAACACAGAAGATGCTAAAGGCAAATTTGTTGCATTTGTTTGTGCCACTTCATGTAATGTTCTAATGGCCAAATAGGGTGCACAATTGATGCCAAAGGTGACGGTTTTAAGTTTGTAGTCGCTGATTGGACTATTACTTGATTAGGGGAAGACTATACTTACGTTGGAAATCTTGGTCATCTTCATGTACCAGAATTTGCCTGTACATTTTTTCTACATCCCCATTGAAAACGTATTTAAACATGCGCCAATTTAGAATTAGCAACATGAGATCGGGTTGTAATGTTGGCCCTGTGTATAGTACATCATTGAGTGATTTGCCTGAGCTCGTACACTTTAAGGCATTGAAAACCACTCGTACTTTTGTTGTAATTTTATCAGGTCTTATTACCCCATGATGTGGCAGCTAAAACGATAAATATCTACCTTTTTCATATGGTACAGCTTCTTCCATATGATTGAGGTCAAGATATTCGTCCATCACATTATCGTATGCCGATTTAAGCTCACTTTTCTTTATCAGGCTTTTTTCCAGGCCCAGAAATTGCTGGACTGCTGATATTCTAGAGTGGCCTAGAGCTATGGTTTCAGGAAAAGTTGGTTTGAATGGTAGTCGGACAACATAACGACCATGTTCGTTTCTTGTTGTTGTGGACTTTTAATAGGCTTCGCATGCCTGGTCTTCTTTCGAAATTTGGGTGATTTGGGGTAATTCTTCTATTTCCCAGAATTTTTTAAGTTGATTATTTAAGAACTCGTTTGAGATATTTTCCACTTGTGTGGTGAAAGAATTGATTTTTTCAGGGACTTGGCCACCTATAATCCACCCAAAGATTGTATTTTGGGCTAACAATTTATTGGAGATTTTCTCTATAACTTCAAGAATCATTTGAGGTATTAAGTCACTGCCTAATAATATGTCGATTTGTGATGAAGTATGACAATTGGGATCTGCTAATTTGAGATGTGAGCGTTTTTCCCAGTGTATTTTATTTACTTCATAGCTTGGAAGCAAATTTGTAAGTTGCGGTAGAGCGATGGCTTGTGCATCTATTCTAATATCCGCATTTGGAGATACTATGGTAATTAGGCATATTTCCCATTCCCGAAATTTGGAAATTTGAATGTTTTATTGGCAATTGGAGCCGATTTTGAGCCTTTGATGATATAAAGGATCTTTGAGATCCTTGATCTATTAGTGCTCTTAGTTTGAACAAATCACACTTATGTTCTATGGTGATGACCGCAGTGGGTAAAAGAATTTTGCTTTCATTTTCTGAATGAAGCGCTTGAATTTTTGCTGCTTTAGAGCAACATGGTTGTTCTTCCCTTTTTTCGGGATTTGAGGTTTCGGGACTACTTGATGTAGTTGTAGCGACCAACCCCGTGGTTTTTATACTCTCGCAACAAAGTTGCTAAGGAGAGTATTATAGTTTTGTTCACATAAGTCCTAAAACTAAAAGAGTCAGATATAGGGTTATATATACCAAAGTGATTAGGGTGACGAGTAGAGTTGAAATCCGGATGTCTGTCTGTCCGACCGTCCGTCCGTCCGTGCAAGCTGTAACTTAAGTAAAAATTGAGATATCATGATGAAACTTGGTACACGTATTTCTTGGCTCCATAAGAAGGTTAAGTTCGAAGATGGGCAAAATCGGCCTACTGCCACGCCCACAAAATGGCGAAAACCGAAAACCTATAAAGTGTCATAACTAAGCCATAAATAAAGATATTAAAGTGAAATTTGGCACAAAGGATCGCATTAGGGAGGGGCATATTTGGAAGTAAGATTTTTGTACATATCTCGGAAACTACTATAGCTATGTCAACCAAACTCTATAGAGTCGTTTCCTTCAGGCATTTCCATATACAGTTCGAAAATGGAAGAAATCGGATAATAACCACGCCCACCTCCATACAAAGGTTATGTTGAAAATCACTAAAAGTGCCTTAACCGACTAACAAAAAACGTCAGAAACACTAAATTTTACGGAAGAAATGGCTGAAGGAAGCTGCACTCCGGCTTTTTTTTTAAATTGCAAATGGGCGTGGCGTCGCCCACTTATGGACCAAAAACCCTATCTCAGGAACTACTATACCGATTTCAATGAAATTCGGTATATAATATTTTCTTAACACCCTGATGACGTGTACGAAATATGGGTGAAATCGGTTCACAACCACGCCTTCTTCCAATATATCGCTATTTTGAATTCCATTTGATGCCTTCTCTGTATAATACGAGTATAAACATTAGGAACCAATGATGATAGCGGAATAAAACTTTACACAAATACGGTATTTGAAAAATATGTACATAAATGACGGATAATGAAATCTCGATTATCTCTTTACCATGCGAGAGTATAAAATGTTCGGTGACACCCGAACTTAGCCCTTCCTTACTTGTTTGAAATTGATTTTGCTTCATATTTTGAAAGTTGGTAATATGAAGCAGTGAGTGATGTCTTCGTTGACAGTACACACAATTAAATTTGCTGTCACAGTCTTTTGTCGTATGAGCATTCGACAGACAGTTGATGCAAAGTTTATGTTGTCTGACAAGATTGTTCCTGTCAGAAACGGAAAGTTTTTTAAATTTCTCGCAAGATCTTATGTTGTGACCTCCTTTACAAATTTCACATAATGGTTGCCATTTATTAGTTTGGTTTGACACGAAAGTGTGACTTTTATTAACGTGTCTATTGAATTGCATATTATTGCTGGCTTGAGGTTTGAACAAGTTTTTACTTGAGTCATTTTGATGATTTTTTAGATTTATATTTTTGTTGTCAATTCGCTCAGCTATGTCGTATTGCGCAGTGAGGAATGCTTTCTTTTGTTCCCATGTGGGCATTTTTTTCTTTCTACAAGTGATTGTTCCCATCGTAGTAACGCAGCATCAGGGAGTGTTTCTGCACAAATAGTTACTATGATGGGGTCCCACGATTCTGTGGAGATATTTTGTGTTTTTAACACTGATATGCAATTAGTCACTGTCGAGTATAAATTTTGAAATTCCTGGCTGGTTTCATTTTGAATTTTTTCCCTTTGTCAACTCATACTGATTCCGGCAGTTATCACATTTGGCTATCTCCGAAGCTTTTGCGTTTTCTGGCAACGCTGTCGCTAATCGCACATAAATGTATGTATATGTAGCGCGGAAAATATAGAAATAAATAATATATGTATGTTTATATATTTATGTAACTATGTATATAAATTGAATCATATACATAAATGTGTATGTAATAAATAATTAGCTCAAATGAAGAAAGAAATGTAATGTGCAAAAATAAAAAATATTGT
The DNA here is from genome assembly GCF_024586455.1 of Bactrocera neohumeralis. Taxonomy (NCBI): domain Eukaryota; kingdom Metazoa; phylum Arthropoda; class Insecta; order Diptera; family Tephritidae; genus Bactrocera; species Bactrocera neohumeralis. The sequence goes on along the minus strand of NC_065919.1, from coordinate 32,838,535 downwards.
ATGTACATATGTCACGCGGAAGCTGCACACATTGGTACATACATACCAGAGAACTGCAAAACTCACTTTTTCCTTGAATCAGCTCATACGCAATAGTTTCTATTCAATTCCAATCACTGAGCGAAACACAGCATTGAGTAAAAATCAGCTCATGTTACCGAACCGCTCATTCGCGTACAATGTCAGCCTTCGGTCCGAAATGCTTTGCTCACGTTTGCTCACTTCACGAAATGTTTAGCTCACTTTCGCTCAGTGATTGGAATTGAATAGAAACTTTTGCGAATGAGCTGATTCAAGGAAAAAATGAGTTTTGCAGTTCTCTGGTATGTATATTGTTTTTGTATGCTTTGTTCGCGATCAGCTTATGCGTCACATGCATTGCACTAAGAATTTGGTACACAACTTATATTTTAGTATGTATTTGTCATCCCGTCGATATGGAGCAAGAAAATATTTTAGAAAAAATACGTACAAACGCCTACACATTGTCAGCCCGACATAAGGGAAGGAGCCATGTTTGGAATATATTATCTGAAATTATTAAAGAGGATGGCTCTATTTTGAATGGATTTATATACTGCCAATCCTGTAACAATATTTTAAAATATTTTCCAAAAAATTCTTCAAATTTAAACCACATAAGTGCTGCAAATCGCTTAAGGAGATGGCGCTGCTAAAAACTGTAACACCAGACGAAAAAAAGCTGCCTGGATTACTGAGGACTGCCAACCATTCTCAGCAATTAATGGAGTTGGCTTTAGAAAATTCGTAAAATTTTTGTTAAGTATTGGAGCAAAATATGGAGAAAATGCAGATATAGAAGACATGCTCCCTGATGCAACAACGATATCGCGAGCTACTCAAAGGAAAGCTTATGAGAAAAAGGCTGAAATTAAAGAGGAAATAGCCAACATTGCTAATAGTGGTAGAGCAACCGTCACATTAGATATGTGGGCCAACAACTATGTACATAGGAATTTTTTAGGAGTCACTATGCACTATGAAAAAAATTCACAGTTGTACGATCTACTTTTGGGTTTGAAATCTATGGACTTCCAGCGATCTACAGCTGCAAATATTTATGCAAAATTGAGCCCATTGTTATGTGAGTTCGGCATTAACAATATGGATCAAATTAAGTTTGTGACAGACAGAGGTGCTAATATTTTGAAAGCTTTAGAGAATAGCACAAGATTAAATTGCAAAAAAAAGCAAGCAAATGGCTGCTGCTTGCTAATTTGCTTGCTGATTCCTTGGAGGCAACCGAGCTTGTTGAAAAGTGCAAAAAAAAAATGTTAAGTTTTTTAAAAAATCAAATTTACAGAATCTATTACAAACTACATTAAAAAATTATTGCCCGACACGCTAGAACTCAAACTTCTCAATGTTTAAGTCTATAGTAGACAATTGGTTTGGCATCAACGAAATTTTGAAAGAGAAGCAAGAAAGCCAACGATTGATGCTGATAGATATGTCAACACTGCAACAAATTGTGGAACTATGCAGCAGTTTTGAAGTAATTTCCAAGAAACTACAACTTTGTAGTTCACCTTCCTTATGTTTCGTCGTGCCATCTATTAACAAAATACGCCATTTATGCGAGCTTCAAACGACAGATGTACCTGCTATAGCAGGGTTGAAGGCAAACATCATCAAAAACCTAAATGCAATATGGGTTCCAAATATCGGTCTGTGGCATAAGGCAGCTTTTTTTATATCCGCCTGCTTTACACATGCAACCAAATGATGAAAACGACCTTAAACCATTTTGTATTTCTCAAATGGACTGCTTGGACATCAATTTATCACCATTGTCTTCTGTTCCAGTTAGTCCGTGTACATCTAAATCGGACACAACATTGTTCAAATATCATTGAACATGCTTATTTATATGCAAAGCCGAAATTATACTAAATATAAATATCTATTTATATATTAATACATACATACATACATAATGCATTTACGTGCAATGCAGCAAAATAAAAGAAAAAATATGTAATAAGAATACAATACAGAAAAACAACCCTTATGGTGGTTATTGTATCCGTATTCTTCATCAAAAATCTTAAGATCTTGTATAACAGCAAACACACACACACATGTATTGCATTGTATAGTTGAAAACAACCCCATGTGGTGTGCCGTACATACACATATATTTAACTAGATAAGTAAGACTTAAAATAGTATATAAGGTGTACAATATTTACAATAAAATCACATACAAAAAATACAAAAAATCAGTCTTACAGCAGACAGCAACGTAAACGGTCACAGGTAGCGCAAACAAACCCAAACACACAAGCTTAGCAAGGCCGTATGCCTGCTTAGCTACAAACAACCTATTCAAAACAGTGCAGTGAACATCACAGTGCAGTGAATATTACAGTGCAGTGTTTAGTGTTTAGTGCAGTGCACAGTGAAAAATCAGTGAAAATTGACACTGAAACAAAAAACATAGTGAAAGGGAATAACATCGCGAGTTGTGACAACTCAGCGATGAATTTCCCAAACCCTGCGTCTCTTAGCGAGGTCGAGCTTGCCGCCCTCGTTAAGGACCTCCGCGAGTATCTGCTCAGAGTAGAGCATATACTCAACAACCTTAACTCCTCCATCACCATCAACTCCAATCCCAACGACAACTCCAACAACAACGAAAATACCAACGACGCTACCATCTCTCCTTCTCCCGAAAACGCTCAAATGAGCATCGATCCACCCGATGACACCGTATTCATCGAAGTTCGCCGCCGGAAAAAACCCAAACGGGAAAATCCCAAACGGGAAGAACCCAAACGGGAAATCCCAAAGCGGCGCCGCACCACATCCCCCCCTGAAACCGTCGTAATTGACGATTTCCTTTCGTCATCCTCCTCCGATGAAAGTGAGGATCTAACCCCCCCTAAGGAGAAAAACCCTCCTCCCATTCGAATCCTCAAGAAGGAATCGTGGGAGAAGGTGAGCTCCGGTCTGCGCAAAGCAGACATAAAAATCAGATCGGCTAAAGTGGTATCTGAAGCCATCATCGTCTACCCCGAAACCGTTGACGGATTTCGGGAGCTCACTTCTGCCCTGGAAAGGCACGAAATCCCATATACCACAAATCAGCTCCATCAAGACAAGGACCTGATTGTCGTGATCAGAGGCGTCCTCGAATGCCTCGATGACGAAACCATCCTCAATGAATTGAGGATGAAAAATGCTGCGGTGAAGAGCATTCACCGCATGCGAAGGGGCACAAAAATAGGGCCCCTGATTACGGTCAACCTTGACCCTTCGCACTCCTCGGCGAAGGCGATTTTTGACCTGAAAGCAATCGCTGGCCTCAGCGTCAGAGTAGAGGCAAAGCGGAAATCCAAAGTCATACCGCAATGACTCCGATGTCTGAATTTCGCCCACACGGCAAACTACTGCCACGCTCCATGGGCCTGCGCCTTCTGCGGTCGCTCCCATGCCACGGCATCCTGCGCTCTCAAAGAGCAGAAAAACGCGAAGCCCACCTGCATTCACTGCAAGGGCGCTCATCGCGCCACCTATCGGGGTTGCCCTAAAGCCCCCCAAAAACACCAACCCGGACCTCCAAAAAAGGCCCAAAAGACTACCAAGGCTCTCCCACAAAGAGCTACCCGCCCCGCGGCACAGACCACACCACCATCTCAACCCCAACCCCAACCACGAGCACAAGGGCCCACTCGCTCATACGCAGAGGTTGCCAAAAACGCAACCAAAAACACAACGCCCAATCCTGTCCCAAATATTGCTCACTTAGAGAAGCTTTTTCGGGACTTCTTGTCCACCGTCTTCAGGAACTAACCGTGGCCTGATAATCCTAAACTGGAACGCCAACGGGCTTTGCACTTCCAAAAGGATCGAACTGATCCAGCTAATAGAAGACAAATCCATTGATGTCGTTTGCATCACCGAAACTCACTTAAACTCCAAAAAATCCCTTTATATTCCGAACTTCACAATCTACAGAAACGACCCGCCAGATTCCAAAGGGGGCGGTGTCGCCATCTGTGTGAAGAACTCTATCCACCACCTAGCTGCCAACACTGGCCCCTCAACACTCGAGGCTGTAGGAATTGATGTATTTCTCAATTCACACAGGCACAGGATCATCACTCTCTATATCCCTCCTGACAAAAGCCCTCTCAACATTTCATCCCTCTTCAACTCCTCCACCCCTACCATTATCGCAGGCAATTTCAATTCTAAATATAGGATTTGGAATCGTTCTACGAATAATACTAATGGATTAACCCTTTGGAGAATGTCTCTCCAACACAACTTCTACATCGAAGCTCCCTCCGAACCGACCTACCACCCTACAAATCCCAGGTTCAAAGCAAGCACCCTGGACTTATTTCTCACAAAAAACGCGACCCACAACAGAGATCCCTGGACTCTCCCGGAGCTCAGGTCAGACCACTCCCCGGTCTACCTGGAGCTCGCGAATCGCCCTCTACTTTTCCCTCTGTTAAAAACCAAAACCGATTTCCTCCACCTGAAATTCTTGTTGGAAACTTCCGCTTTCACTTGCACCCAAATCAACTCCATAGCTGATCTTGATAAGGCGGTCGCAAGTCTAACGGAGGAAATCCAAAGCTCAATAATCTCAGCCACCTCCTCAATAGAAGCTACCACAAACCGAAATAATCTTCCCCTACGTATCCGAGCACTCATCGCCAGGAAAAACAAAATTCGCAAACTCTGGCAAAAGCACAGACTCCCCCGGCTACGCCAAACTTTAAACTCCACTCAAAGGGAATTAAAGGTTCTCCTCCTCCAAAGAAGCTCTGAAGACTTCAACTCCTACATCGCTGAAGCCGAACAGCACCCTAAAAGTTGCTGGAAGGTTATCAGATCCTTAAGAAATCGTAAACTTCACCTCCCCACCCTAATTAAAGACGGGATCTCTTATCCACAAGACAAGGACAAAGCCAACGTCTTTGCTCAATCCCTAAAAAACCAATGCTCCCCCTTTCCAAGCCTCCAAAAATTCTCTTCCTTTCACGAAGAAGTGTCAGCAACTGTCCGGAGCACAACCTTCCAAACGGTCGAGTTTCAGCCCACCTCCCCCAAAGAAGTCTCCGAGGCTATCCGCTCCCTTAAAAACCGGAAAGCTCCAGGCCACGACAGTATCGGTAACGGCGTCTTGAAAATCTTACCGCGGAAACACCTTGTTGCCCTAAACAACATCATAAACGCGATGATGCGCTTCCAATATTTTCCTCCGGCCTGGAAAGCCGCCACAATCGTCTTTTTTCCCAAACAGGGAAAACCTCTAAGCGATCCGGCAAACCATCGCCCCATCAGCCTACTCTGCACCCTCAGCAAAGTAGCCGAAAGCATAATTCTTTCCCGACTGGAGAAATTTGTTTCGGAAAAGAAAATTCTTCCCGACTTCCAACATGGGTTTCGAAAGCAACACGGCACCGCACACCAACTTCTGCGGGTCTCCGAATTTGTCGCTAACAACCTCAACAAAGGAAGACACATCCCTATGCTCCTGCTTGACTGTAAACAAGCATTCGATCGGGTCTGGCATGATGGGCTTATTTACAAGCTAATAAAACTAAATTTCCCACAATACCTCATTGGCTTAGTTAAATCCTTCCTGTCTGACCGGCAAATCACTGCTAGGGTGAATGGTGAGCTCTCCGAAGCTCACCCGATCACGGCGGGAGTTCCTCAGGGGTCCAAACTCTCCCCAGTGCTGTTCAACATTTATTGTTACGACATCCCAACCGAGGAGAAAATCCTTACAGCACAATATGCAGATGATGTCGCCTTCTTGTACGCCTCCCGTACAATTAACTTCAGCACATCCGCCCTCAATAAATTCATCCCCACCGTCCTCGACTGGTACTGGTTGTGGAGATTCGACATCAACACAACCAAATCAGAGGCAATATTCTTTTCACGGAGGAAACACATTCCACCAAAAATCTTGGTAAATAGGTTTCCCATCAAATGGAGCCCTTCCGCGAAATACCTCGGTGTTGTCTTCGACAGGCGGCTAACCTGGACGAAACAAATCACAGCAGTTCGAGGTAAAGCCAATGGAGCCTTCGGCGCATTAAAACCCTTTTTCACCAATAAAAAGGTTTCACAAAGCACCAAAAAGCGAGCTTTTAATGCCATCATTAGAAGCATCTGCTCCTACGCCATCCCTATTTGGGGCTCTGCCTCACCCAGACAACTGTCCAGGCTTCAATCCACATACATGCGTCTACTCAGATCAGCCCTTAGTTTCCCGTGGTATGTTAGAAACAAACAGATCCAAGTGGAAACAAATCTCCCTTCCATTCAATCGGCAGCTATTTCTTACGCTGGAAATCTCCGGGCGTCAGTTGCATCCCACGCAAACCCCAGCATCAACTGTCTTGCCACTCTCAGGTGCAAGAAAACCGACCGTTTCAGAAGGCCACGTATCCTGACAAATCCTTCCGCTCCCACCTAACCAAAACCTCGAGCTTCGCTTATTAGCGTCAGATTCTTTTGAGGGCCACCGCCGCTCGCAACTGAATCTTCCTCCTTCTCCCGCAATTTATTTTCTAGGTTCATAACCATATGGTTGGCAACCAGTGTGGGGGGGTTTTAGTCGGTAGGCGCATCAAGCGAATCCGACACTACCCGCCAGGGTGTCTTAAGAAGATTTCCCCCCCACATCTCTTCAAAAAAAAAAAAAAACACAATAAAATCAGAATGAAATATTTCTCACTCAATGAAGGTCTTTTCATTTCCCCCCACCAGAGGTAAGGAATAAATAATCTTTTTTGAGTTTTTACATTTTTGGTCCTTCGAGCCGGATGAAGAGCTCGGCCAAAATCAAAAAGTCCTCTATTTAAAAAAACAGACAACATACAAAAAAGCCCTGTTTAAAATACAGGCAACATAAAAAAATAATTGTAAGACGGGGGTATATTCCCGCATATTAGAACCTTTATTAACATTTTTGGTCCTTCGAACCGGATGAAGAGCTCGGCCAAAATTAAAAAGTCCTGTATTTAAAATACAGGCAACATAAAAAAAATAATTGTAAGACGGGTGTATATTCCCGCATATTAGAACCTTTATTAACATTTTGGTCCTATCGAGCCTAAAACAAAAAAAAAGAGCTGAGCCAAATTTAAAAAAGCCCTGTTATTAATACAAATACAGGCAAAATTAAATTGTAAGACGGGTGTATATTCCCGCATATTGACAAAATAAAAATAATAATTGTAAGACGGGTGTATATTCCCGCATTAAAACCGATCGCATAAGCCGTTTTAGCAGAGACTAAACGCAGTGATCTAACTGCTATCCAAGAAATATTCAGCGGCTGTGAGTCGAGGCACAGCAAGGTCAACTAGGCGACCAAATCAAATACCTCCAACGATTTCTTTGGAGAAAAACAAGCAGCAACATGACAAATAAATACAAGTCACATACATTTGATTTGGATCTTGGAATCTTCATATTCAAGAGGAAAATTCAACTCCTCAGAGAAGTAATGGAAGATCTCCACCAAATCACTACAATAAAAAGTGATCATATTAAACATTTGAAAATTGTGTTTCTTCAAATGCACAATTTTCACACAAATTATTTTTCAAAAATTTTTCCTGAAGTTGAAAATTTATATTTGGAATAACGGCGGAGTATTTCCAAAATCTCAAACTTTGTATAGCGAGATTACAAAAAGGAGAGTCCGAAATTAGTTATATTTCTCTTCAGCGTGATGTCCTGTTTGAAGATTTTGCAATAAAATAAGAACCTGAAATTTTGTACCGTTTTGACTCGGATTTAAAATGTACAAAAGTTCCAATCTTTTATCTACCTTGTATATATCTGTCTTCAGCTAAGGAAGAAACAGCAGAAGTAATAAAGGAAGACAAAAACATACATGAAGTTGAAGTTGAAGAAGAATCACTTGAAGAACTTCAAAAACTGAGGAACAACCAACTAAATTGGTAACTTGTCATCTATCTCTTCCGGCAGGCTCACATTTTGGAAAAATGTGGGAAAGTTAAGTCCAGGTTAAATCGTTTGAAGACGAAACTGAAGTAGCTGATCATATTTTGGAAGATGATGCTAAAACACAGAAGGAAGATTTTACTACTTCACTAAAATACATAAAGGAAAAATGCACCGATGCAGAAGGTGCTAATACCGGCAGGAATTCAGCGCAAAAGACTACAAAAACGGTTGCAGCTTTGAAGGACACAAGAACATCCAAGGGTGGATCCAGCAGCAGTAAGGACGAACGCCAATGCAGCAAGCGTGATGACGATAAATCAAAGAGAAAAGATGAGAAGTCCGGCGACAAAAAGGATAAAGACATTAGTGAACGAAAATCATCTTCAAACAAGACTTCGCAGAAGGATGACAAAGTGAATACATCTACAAAATTGTCGTCCACAGGAAAGCTGACAAAACCTTCACGTAATCTTTTGGTATCGGGGTTATCTTCATTAACGAGAGCCAGTGATCTGAAAACTATATTTTCTAAATATGGCAAAGTTATCGGAGCCAAGGTGGTCATCAACTCCCGAACTCCGGGTACAAGTTGTTATGGCTACGCAACAATGTCATCATCGTCGGATGCCAGTCGGAGTGTCGCCAAAAGACGTGTGGATACAACAAAAAAAGATGAAGACAAGAAGATACGAGACACAACTTCTAAGACGAGAGACGACAAACAAACTATTGATACAAAAAAGGACGATGTATCAAAGAAACCTGAAGTGGAGAAGGATAAGCAACGCGATAAAGAAAAGGAGAAGGACCATAATAAAAAAGACGTAAATAAAACTATTGAAATAGCCATAATAGATCCAGTTGGAAAAGCAGATGTAGTAACAACCATTTGGGAGTTACTAATACCATGGCAGCGTTAAAGCAAACGGACTAACTAAAAACCAAACGTCGATTAAAATCTGCGGCTGGAAGTCACTTTTGTTGTCTGGCAGAATGTTCAAAATTGAACATGTTTATTTTCTTAAATAAGATAAGTTAAGAAATTTGTAATACTTATGCCCGGTTTCACAGTCCATACTTAAGTTGTGCCTAAATAAAATCTTAGCTAAGTATTGTTGCAAACTGAGTGGTCGTTTGCGTTTCACAGTCAATGCTCAATTTCTATAAAATTTTATTATGATATATGGCAACGTTATGGGCAACATATGTTTTACAAATGTCATTCATAAAAATATGTTTGAAATATTTAAATTATAACAGACAATACATAAATTTGCGAGGAAAATTATATCAAAAATTGATGAAAACAACAAAAGAACCCCAAATTTCATCACTAGCGAGTCGGAGCACCTATGGGAACTGAAGGAAAAGCATAAGCTGTTATTGAGTGCAAACGAACGGACACTTGCCCTACGCTACGAAAGATGTCGCTGAAAATTCAAAGCAAATTCAAAACAAAAATCAGCTGTTATTTAAGCACTGCTTAAGTCTCCCCTTTTCAGTACTTAAGCATTACATAAGTATGAACTGTAAAACAATATTTCCCTGTTTTATCTTAAGTACAACATAAGTATGGACTGTGAAACCGGGCATTAAGATCATAAAAACATATACAGTCCACTAATAATCATTTCTTTCCCTCGGCAATATGTTCAAATATCATTGAACATGCTTATTTATATGCAAAGCCGAAATTATACTAAATATAAATATCTATTTATATATTAATACATACATACATACATAATGCATTTACATGCAATGCAGCAAAATAAAAGAAAAAATATGTAATAAGAATACAATACAGAAAAACAACCCTTATTGTGGTTATTGTATCCGTATTCTTCATCAAAAATCTCAAGATCTTGTATGACAGCACACACACACACACACACATGTATTGCATTGTATAGTTGAAAACAACCCCATGTGGTGTGCCGTACATACACATATATTTAACTAGATAAGTAAGACTTAAAATAGTATATAAGGTGTACAATATTTACAATAAAATCAGAATGAAATATTTCTCACTCAATGAAGGTCTTTTCATTTCCCCCCACCAGTGGTAAGGTTTGATAAAATTTTCATTGAGTTTTAAACAAACGTCACACTTTTCATTTGAGAGCAGTGATTCGGATGACTTACTGGATGCAACAAACCTCGCAGCACATAAGCGAAAAGATGCTTTCTTTTTCTTTCCGGAATTATTAAAAAAAGTCAAAAAATACGATAAAAACGCCTACAGAAGAAATCGAAAGCTACTGCAAGGAAAATGTGGAAAGAAATAACAGACGAATTCAATGTATTGCAATGGTGGAAAAATCATGAAAAATTGTATGCAAAACTTTCCAAATTGGCACTAAAACTTCACTCAATTCCGGCTAGTAGTGCATCAGCAGAACGCGAATTTTCTTTGGCTGGAAACGTAATTACAGAAAAAAGAAATCGGCTTGGCCCAAAATCTGTAGATAGCTTACAGCTTTTTTAAAATCATTTTACAAAACTTTCCACAGTTAAATAAAATTAATATGCATATCTTATATAAGTATAATAAGTATGAATTGAAATGTGATTATGTTATTTTTTCCATTACCATTGCCATTATTATGAAAATAAATACACCTATGTATATGTTTGTTGTGAAATTATATATTTTGATTTATTTCTGTTTCATCTTCTTCACAGTCATTAGAGTTGCAGCAGCGCTGCTGGTTGCGCATTTATTCAAGCACATTGAGTTTATTCATATGCGTTGAGTTTGCTCATACCCATTGACTTTGCTCATACCCATTGAGTTTGCTCATAGGCGTTGAGTTTGCTCTTTTGTTTTCATTCAACACGATCATTGTTGAGACGAATGAGCGAACGCCTGAGTAGATCTGTTTCAACTCAAGCGTGAATAAACTCAGCAAACAAACTAATTTACCGCAATTGAGCTGAATTTAGCTCAGTAGCGAAAACATTCACGAATGCCATTTTGAGCGCTTGAGCCGAATGGGCTGATAGTTCGGGTATTGTTCGTGCATGAACATTTTTGCGCTCAACGGAAGCCGTTCTCTGATTCAGATGTCGATTCGTTGATTGAGCTGTCAACTGATACAGCACTCAAGGATACATTTAACATAAGACCATTGATTGATTTTTGGTTATCTTGTCGTCAAGAATACACAATACTAGCTCATCAAGCAATGATTTTTTTAATGCCTTTTGTAACCACTTACAAAGCTGGGGTTTCAACACTAGTTTACCTTAAAAATAAATATTGAAACAGACTGGAAGTGGAACCCGATCTCAGAATAAAACTTTCAGCAATTTCAGCAATTTCAGCAAACTTGAACTCTATTATTAAAAATAACCAACAGCTACATACTTCGCACTACAAAGTGAGTAACAAAGATACCAAAGATACCAAAATATTATAATTTAATATTAATAAAACATTTCTCTTACTATTATTAAACGTGTATTATTTAATCTCATGTAACCGTCTTGAGTTTAATATTATTAAGTGGGTCACGAAAGGGCAGTGTGAAAATTACCGGGTCATGGCAAAACAAAGTTTGGGAAGCACTGGTCTAATTATATGTACAAATATATGTACATATATATGTATGTTTGCTCTGAGAGAAAAACACAAAAGCGAAGTGAGTTATGTGCAGGTATGTTCCCGAATGCACTTTGTATATTGTTTGTTAATTTATAAGAAGTTAGTTTTATGTTTATTATGCACTTTGTTTTTGTTGTTGATATCAGGGATGCCCAACTTATTCCAGTGTGAGAGCGCCTCAAAATAAGCGTTTTTTATAACATTTTCCATTATGGCCAGATCGAACAAAATAAGAATTTTTGGGCATTTTAAATTAAAACACCCAAGATTTATTACGATTTCAAATTACTATATATTGAACTTTTGATATACGGCGGAACTATTTAAATCCTTTTTTATGATTTTATGGTATATTAAAACAACTAACTTTTGATCTTTCAATACTTAATAAGGTAAATTAAGCCTGTTAGTTCTCAATTAATACATGTTTTAATCATTTGTAATTGAAAATTAATTCTATTTTGCATCAAATTACAAAACATTTCAAGAAATATATTTATATTTCGCATTTTCTTTGATTCTTTATTAGCGATCTTCAACGGCGGCAACGAAGTCCTCCGTTCACATATATTTTTGGTATAATTTCAATCTGGCCATTCCAGACATTCCAATTGCAAAACGTCAAAACCTACCCAATCCAGTCAACTGTCAAAGTTCGGTAGGTGAGCGGTTTTCACATTTCCAGTGACAGGAGAGTTATGGATCTCTTTATCTCTGGTTGATATACATAACACACTTGTATATTAAAAATATGTATAGAGCAGTGGTCGGCATTTCTTAGCACAATTGGGCAAACTAATAGCTGGAACAGTGAAAAACGTAGAATTGTGGCCCGTGTCAGCTGATACGACCTATATTATGGGCCCGCAATGTAAGTGAACAGTGAAAAACGCTACTCCCTTCTCTCTTTGCCGTAGGATGCCGTAGGAATCCACGGCATTGGATTTTTGCCGTGGAAACGTGTCAGCTGATTGCTCTCTCACAACGCAGGGTTGCCAATCTCGATCTAATGTAGTAATTATAAATGTTGTCTTCAATATGTTTGAAATTTTCTTAAAATAACTCAAAATCAGAGTCGAATGCTATTACTTATAAATATATACATAAACTATTTTTTTTTCAGTTTTGATATTTTATATTATAAAAAATTGTAATTGAAAATATAGATGTGTACAAAACTATATACATATGCGTATTGAGCAATGGCAACATTGTTCAAATGAAAACAAACAAAGATGGCTGATTTCTGCATTTTTACCACAGGCTCAACTTTTAACACATTTTGCTCGCTAAGGAAGGAAAAGGAAGGAAGGGAGTAGCGCTTTTGACTGATTCTGCTATAACTTTACACGTACCAGAGATAAAGAGATTCCCAACTCTCCTGTCAATGGAAATGTGAGAACCGCTCACCATAGATAACGGCTATGTTCGTAAATGCATCATGACGCGCATCAGCTGTCACTCATAATTTCTATCAAAAAATTGTTTACTGCATTTAACTACGATGTCTGACGAAAAGTAAGTGCAAAACTGTTTTATTTTAATTTTTGTATTGAAATTTAGTTAAATTATGTTAATAATAATTGTATAAATTATTATTTTTAAATTTTTAGTGAAAATCTCAGTAATGCGGAGACACAGTTATTGCTGAAAGTACGGTTGAATATGGAGGACGAGTTTAAATCGGGTAGAAGGAAAAAAATATATTGTGGAAGAAAGTTGTGACCGAAGTTAAAAATGTAAATGAAAACAATAAAAATTAAAATGAAGTTCATCAGAAAAAGTAATAAAAAAATTATTCAAATAAAGGAAGGTGAGGTAAAGTAAATTTTTTTTGATGAAAACAGAGTGGTAAAATAGTTTCTTCTATCGATTCCATTGATATCATCTGAATCAACACGGCGAATGGGGGCATCTTGAATTCCTTCGATTTCATTGTTGGTTTCCATATCGGCATGTGTTATTGTATCGTTAATATGTTCAGAATAACCTCCCTTATTTATGATAAAATTGTGTAAGATAGCGCAAGCGAGTATTACATTAGATGTGGCTTTAATGCTCGAAGCTTTAATATAATTTAAAATTTTAAACTGTTTCTTAAAAATCCCGAAAGTTTGTTCTATAAATACTTTCTCTTTTAAAAGACAAACATTTGTACCTACAAATTTTTCTTTTTGACTTCAATACCCTTCTTTTTCTTAAATTTAAAGAAAATCTATCATTTCTTTGCTCACAAATTTCATCTAGTGTTAGATTCAGCAAAATTTCTATTTTAGTATTATACGCGTTCAAAAATGCAAACAAATGTATCTGCAAATTGTCAAAAATTGTATAAGAAGTATCAAACGTCAAACTTGCAGTGTTGCTACTGTTGCTTATGCTGAAAGTCATGATGCATTTACGAACATAGCCAACTTGATCAGAATCTCTTTTCTTGCTCTCTCGCTTGTCAGCTGGCAAGGCACCCTGATCTGATTTCTGAGCTGGCAACAAAACACAATCGAGGTGCCGTCAACCAGCAGTTAGTGAAAAAGGCGGGATGCCAGAAGAGCAGCGCTATAATTACTTGACGAAATTAGTGTGAAATGAAATTTCATTGAACTGTGCGAACATATTTTGGCAAAATAAATGTTTATGTCAATTACTTAATGATTTTGCATTTTAGCATTTATGTATATATGTATGAATTTTCAAAGTGTTTAATTTAGTGTTTTGTATAATTTATTAAATACCCATTTTAATATTTTTCAGCAGTGGCACCATTGGCAAATGTTATAAAAAATGCAAGTTTTGACAGCTCTCTCTCGAACCAAAGAGTCTCGTATCAAGTTATCTATGCCGCTCACCTACCGAACTTTGACAGTTGACTGGATTGGGTAGGTTTTGACGTTTTGCAATTGGAATGACTGGAAGGGCCAGATTGAAATTATACCAAAAATGTGAACGGAGGAATTTGTTGCCGCCGTTCAAGATAGCTAATAAAAATTTAAAACAATGAAAATCAAAGAAAATGCGAAATTTAAATATATTTCATGAAACGTTTTGCATAGTAGAATTATATTTCAAGTAAAAATGATTAAAAACATTTATTAATTGAGAACTAACAGGCTTAATTCACCTTGTTAAGTATTGAAAGATCAAAAGTTAATTGTTTTAATATACCATAAAATCTTAAAAAAAGATTTAAGTAGTTTCGCCATATATTAAAAGTCCGATATATAATAATTTGCAACCATAATAAATGTTGGGTGTTTTAATTTAAATGCCCAAAGATTCTTATTTTGCTCGATCTGGCCATAATGGATAATGTTATAAAAAAAAGCTTATTTTTAGGCGCTTTCACACAGGAATAAGTTGGGCATCCCATTATTCCTGACTATACTTCACAGGATCATTTCTGTAGTCAGTCTTCATTTACTTTCTTTGCAAATCGAAAGCAGGGATAAAGAGATGTCCAACTCCTCTCTCTCTGGAAATAAGAGAACAATTGCTAAACGTCAAAACCTCCTGAACTTTGATAGTTGATCGAGTTCAGGCGCTTTTGACGTTCAGCAATTGGAAACGAGCGATGGCCAGATTGAAATCTTACCAAAAAAATATGTAAACGGAGGTATTTGTTGCATCGTTCAAGACCACTTATAAAAAATGAAAACAATACAAATTAAATAAATTTGTGAAATTTAAAGGTGTTTGATGAAACGTTTTGTAACTTGAAGCATCATAGTATTATTTTCAATACTATGGTATGGTTGTTAATGGTTGAGAGCTAACAAGCTTAAATCCTTTTATAGGGTATTGAAAGGACAAAAGTCAGTTGTTCTAATATTCTTTAAAAAGATTTAAATAGTTTCTCCATATAATAAATAACCACTATTTAGTAATTTTTATTCGTACTAAATGTTGGGTATTGGGTTGATAAATGCCCAAAAATTGTAATTTTGTTCAATCTGGCCATAATGGAAAATGTTATAAAAACGCTAATTTTGAGGCGCTCTCACACTGGAATAAGTTTAACATCTCTTTATTCCTGGCAGGAATAATGGGATGCCCCCATAACAATTTTTGGGCATTTATTAACCCAATACCCAACATTTAGTACGAATATAAATTACTAAATAGTGGTTATTTATTATATGGAGAAACTATTTAAATATTTTTAAAGAATATTATAACAACTGACTTTTGTCCTTTCAATACCCAATAATAGGATTTAAGGTTGTTAGCTCTCAATCATTAAAAGTTTTTAATAATTTTCAACTGAAAATAATACTATGATGTTTCAAATTACAAAACATTTCATCAAATACCTTTAAATTTCACAAATTTATTTAATTTTCATTGTTTTGCATTTTTGATAAGAGGTCTTGAACGATGCAACAAATCCATCCATTTATATATTTTTTTGGTAAGATTTCAATCTGGCCATCGCTCGTTTCCAATTGCTAAACGTCAAAACCTCCTCAATCCAGTCAACTGTCAAAGTTTAGGTGGTTTTGACGTTTAGCAATTGTTCTCTCTTTTCCAGTGAGAGAGGAATTGGGCATCCCATTATTCCTGATTCCTGGTATTAGCACCCGCGATGAGGGGATGATATCGTTTTATCTGACAGCGTGAGGTTTATGAACTTCATTTTTAATATTGTCTTGTGGCATATTAGAAATGATGTTTCTTTGTTGATCGCTCGGTTACAACGGATAAAACGACTTCTGAGTGGTGATTTTAATGAATCAATTCCAAGGTTTTATACAAATAATCATAACCCAATTGTAAATATTATAGATATCAATCCGTCAGAACCCAGAAATGATAATTGATTTGGACTTTCTTTGTAATTTCTTTTTGTGTGTGTCACTTCTTCTCAATGTTTTCTATCAGATTTTTTTTTATCACCTCACTGTTATATGTATGTATATTCATAAGCATATAGGTTGTTATATACATATACATATATGCGTATTGTATCTAGTTTTTTTGTTTTTTGTTCTGGTTAGTCAGTGCACTGTTTTGTTTTTGCACTGCACACTTTTATGGAAGTTTGTTTGTATATATGTATATTTATTTTACCACTGCACAGCACTTTTATAATCAACACACAATTATTATTATTTTTTATAAACGTGCTTAGTTGCTTTTTTTTTTTAAATCCATAGTGCCTGTCACTATGCCTCGAAGGACCATGTTTAAGTTTGTAACCAGTATTTTATTTCTGCTTCTATTAAATGGTTATCACGCACAAATAAAATAAAAATCTCGCTGAAGTTTATAATTTATAAGTTTATTTAACACGAAAATATTTTACTTTGTACAAATATTGTTTACTTAGAATTAAGGGTTTTATTTATTTAAGTAATCGACTTAAATGGTAACGTATGTAGATAGCGCGCCAGATCGCTGTTGCCGAATAACTAACTATAACGCGCGGGACGGATGTTGTTGACGTAAAATTGAATGCGAATGTTTATAGCCGAACTGTATGTGGCGAATTGCGTAAACGAATGTGTCTGTTATGCCGTTGTCCTTCCTTTCTGTTTAGTGAGTTGGGGTACTGATGAGGTGAGTTCTGTTGTAGTGTCATCAGCTGTGGTGAATTGAGCTGTATTATTAGGATGCGCCACTTTTACCGAATAAAGGGGGTGGATGCTTAACTCATTTAAACACCAACATTTTTTTAAAATTGCTTGGCATCGTCTTTGCGTGCTCTCCACTAATATCTGACACCTCGTTTGTGGGATTGCGTACTATGCCCCCTTGCATTCAGTACAAAGTTCTTCCGAATTTTTGAAATTTTTGCTTGGCAATCTGTATCTTAAAGTCGTTCCATAAACTTTCCATCGAGTTTGCATCGGGACTTTAGGCTGACCACCTCGAGACGTTAATACTTTCTTCAGTGAGCCAGTTATTCATACTTTAAGCTGCATGCTTTGGATTATTGTCATGGAAAAAAATCCAATTCACTGGCATCGATTCCAAATCGAATGGTTCTATGGTATTTTTGAGAATGTTTAGGTATCCAAATTGGTTGGCAAGTGCAGTGTACGTATATCTGAAGTTATACGCCTGACACCTGTAACGATGGAGAAATGGTTTTCCATCCTATCCGATAGGGTTCACCTTAGTTTCATCGCTCCACAGAACCCTTTTCCAAAATTTGACGTCCTTTTCTAAATGTTCTTTAGCAAAGTCCAGCCGTGCTCTTATGTTTTTTTTTTTGTGTCTTCTGGATACGTTAAGCCCAAATTCGTTGTTTATTTCCGCTAATCACTCGGAATGATTTAAAAGGATCACCCTTGCTTTTTCTAATGATGGCTGTATCGATAAGTTCCGTTGTTTTACGCCCAGGAGCTTCGTGGATTTATTTATTTTTGAGTAAATTTGGATCCCTTTTAACAAAATTGATGGCGTTGTATACCATTATACCATTTTCCTCGAACAACTCATAATTTCGGCAATCTGAGTTGGACTTTTGCCTTTTTGTAAGGACCAAATATTATTATCCTCTTTTCCAAAGTACAATGCATATTTCTGCCCATTTTGAAAATATGTTAATTTTTTTATAGTTATAGTTAAAATAGCGTAGTTTTGGCACGATTGCTAATTAATAATGAGTATTTGTACGAATAACTAAAAGTGTGTTATTTCATTGTTCAACCAAACTTCGTTAATCTCCGAGTGAAACGAGTAACAACAAAATAGTAGGCATGATAACGGTATCCGCTTACCGTTATAAGTTGTGGAAGTCATGCCATACATAAGCGTGGGAAATTGTTAAGATTCACTTTCTTGATAAAACTGAAAACTTATTTGAATAACTTATTTTGAAAGTGTGTTTTTTTGTAATAAAAACGATAAAAAAATATGATTTTGCACGATATAAACAGATGCGCAAGTCAATGAGGGAGAGCGAATAAGCTAATCACACCGACGTGTAGTGAAAAAGGAGAAATGGTTACTTTTTTCCCGAGGCTAGAACAAAAATAACCTAACGGATAACGAAGGCATTAATTACTTATAACCTATCGATGACCAGTTACTTAACTATTACCCGTTTTGTAGGGTATATATGTATTTTTTTTTTTGTTCTCTTTATCAGAACAAGAAGACTCTTTAATTGCTGTGATCTACGCTTGGAAGACACTGCAAAGATCGATTATGTTATATCTGGGACGGGGAGATCAGATACACTTCATCGAAAAAAGCAAGTCTTTCTGACTCTAATAGAAAGCGATTGATAAATGACTGTCTCATTTGAATAAATTTATGTGGCAACACCAATACATGAACTTGGTTGCTTTTGCCGTGTCATCATACGGCCTAAAATCAGAAAACTTAAATATAAGTTAGAGTTGCGAAAAGTTATTGGTGTTAGCAAGTATAATTATCTTATAAAAATATTTGCATAATATGGAACCTTTAGTGGTCAACCAGCCTGTTGTCATTGACAATGTAAGTGTGCTATAACTTAATTCGCTTACTAACAAATTTGGCAGAAAGATTGGGTGTGTGGCATCAAGTGACATCACTCGTCGTTTTATGCAAAACTATGAAGCCGCAGTTCCCGTGCCTCTCTTTAAACATCAACTGCTTCATAAGGATGGTATACATATATAGGCAAAGTGATGACTAAACCCTCGCATATACATATTATCGATTATGCCTTTACATTTCTAAATATTAAATTCTGATTTAACTTATTTATGCTCTAAAATGAAGCATGTTTCATACCTGCTTTATTTATTATATTTATTTTTCAACGTTTGTATTTGATACAAGATATGCGGTCGTATTGCCCACCTAATATTATGCCTTCATTCAATCGTAACTTCCTGTCATATTTTAAGGGATATACTACAGGTTGTTTCTCATGGACCCAAGTTGGCGGCAAACTTAATGAAACCGTATTTTTATCAATTTCTCTTCGTCCACATTTTCCATAATGTTTCTTAAATGCTTCCGGTCTAGAAATTTTATTATATGGATCACGGTAGTAGTCTCTAAATTCTTGGCAATCAAGGTAGAAATTATCAATGTCATCTAATTTGGCATAATTAACCATAGTTAGCCCAATTTTAGGTGCAAAATTCATGATAGATTTTCTGGAATTTCTGGAACTGCGTGAAACAATCAGCATATCAACTTCTGGAGCAATAATAGTTTTCATTTTATATATGTATATGTTTTTGTTAATTGTTATTGAACAATTTGAATTTTTATAATTTAAATTTAAATCTATAGATACAATTTGTGTACCTATAATATATAATTGTCATTTTTCTCACAGGGTTCTGGCGTTATAAAAGCTGGTTTTGCTGGGGAGCACATTCCAAAGTGTCGGTTTCCAAACTAGTAAGTCAATCATTTATACTTATATTGAAAAAATGAATAGATTAGTTTACATACATAGTATTGGACGGCCCAAGCATGTTCGGGTCATGGCTGGAGCTCTTGAAGGAAAGATTTTCGTTGGGCCCAAAGCAGAAGAGCATCGAGGCTTACTAAGTATACGATACCCAATGGAACATGGTATAGTTACTGATTGGAACGACATGGAACGAATTTGGAATTACATTTATAGTAAGGTAAAATGATGCACATTTATATCAAACTAAGAACACTTACCTCAAACAAAAACATTTGCGCAATTTGTTCTGCTCTGCATTAAAATATAGGAACAATTAACCACATTTCCTGAAGATCACCCCGTTTTATTAACGGAAGCACCATTAAACCCCAGGAAAAATCGTGAAAAAGCAGCTGAATTTTTTTTTGAAGGAATAAACGTACCCGCGCTTTTTGTATCAATGCAAGCTGTCCTCAGTCTGTAAGTAGCTTTTTATAATAAGCTTGAATGTGTAATGATTCGGTTTGTATGAAGTTATGCTACAGGTCGTGTAACGGGAGTTGTGCTTGACTCTGGTGATGGTGTTACTCATGCGGTTCCTATTTATGAAGGATTTGCGATGCCTCATAGTATTATGCGTGTTGATATTGCTGGACGAGACGTTACACGTTATCTAAAGACACTTATTAGAAAAGAAGGTTTTAATTTCCGAACTACAGCAGAATTCGAAATTGTGCGATCAATTAAGGAAAAACTTTGTTATCTGGCGACTAATCCCCAAAAAGAGGAGAGTGGAGAAACTGAAAAAATTTCTTATATATTGCCTGATGGCAAGACTTTGGAAGTGGGTAACTTATCGAAATGGAAAATATATCATACAAATGTTTTTATCTTATAATTCAGGTTGGCCAAGCAAGGTTTAGGGCACCTGAAGTGCTCTTTCGACCAGACTTACTTGGTGAAGAATGTGAGGGCATTCACGACGTACTCATGTATGCTATTGAAAAGTCTGACATGGATCTTAGAAAAATGTTGTACCAAAATATTGTATTATCCGGAGGTTCAACACTATTTAAAGGCTTTGGTGATCGCCTGTTGTCTGAATTAAGGAAACACTCAGCAAAAGATCTAAAAATTAGAGTGAGCTAAATCGAAAATATTTTCTAGTATTAACTTTACGTTTAAGTTCTACAGTAGTATGTGACGTGTGATTCTCTGACCCGTATTTTACTTATTTGAAATTATGTCTTTCGTAAACGATTATAATTTGTTATCGTTATTCTTATTACGCAGATAGCGGCACCTCAAGAACGTCTGTATTCCACATGGATGGGGGGCTCCATTTTAGCATCGCTAGATACATTTAAGAAAATGTGGATATCGAAACGAGAGTATGAAGAAGAAGGACAGCGAGCCGTACATAGAAAGACATTTTAAATAAATAACTAAATATAGTGTGTGTACTTATAACTATAAGTCAGTGCTTTGAATTCAAAAACTGAATGCAAATCATTGTGTCGTGTGACTGCAGAGTTAAGAAGAAAAGGAAAACCATCTGAACACGTTCTGTGAAAATTAAATATTTAAAATAGTTTAAAAATAATACCTTGCAAATAATACATAATTTATTACCATCCGTTAATTTTATTACACGAAAGAGCTTACAAAAGGTATAAATCAAATATGATATCGGGTTTAAAAATTAATTCTATTGAATGCTATAGTAGGATTCCTTCCTAATAATACTCAACTATTTTGGGTTCAATAAACTGCTTTTTAATATATGAGGAATTATACATATTTACGTTTTATTCGTCAGTTTATAGATTATATCAAAAATATTTTTAGATTAATTTGTGAAGTTGAAACGATTTAATGAATATTAATCGTTATTTTCTAATGTCTAAATTTGGCCAGCATAGTTGATTATATATCACTTATTGTAGGCGGATCAGGTCGTTGAGTCTCAGACTACCACTCGATATGCCGATGCTTCCAACACCATCTTCAACACAACTTAAATTGTTATAAGAAATATTTTAGATAATAAAACTTTTACAGAAATTTCTGGCACGATAGAGAATCCGTAATTCACAGGGTACTAAGGATGTAAGTGTCAGTTAATATTTGTAATGTAATGTATAATGTAATTAATGGGTACAAACAAGGTGATTCACGCTTCAATAATTTGGTATTAAACTACGCTATTCTCTGTATATTATGCTACGTATTGTGCATTGTACGCAAGGTCATGACAAAACGGTGTTGTCTCTCACAATTTAAATTATTGCGCTATCCAGTCGAATATAAGTTGTATAATCGTTAAGTTGTGTAGGTAAAAAGCGCTACAGTGTTTACCACTTGGTGTTACTATAGCAGCAAAAGTTAATTCGCGTATCCATCCGTAAGTACATATTGTATCACTTAATAGAATAAAATGATCAGTTTAATAAATTAAATTTAAAATGCATTCATTGCAATAATTGCTACTAGCATTTGTGTGCATAAACAGGTATACATACATACTATATTATTTATAGACGCGGTATAAATTTTTTATATACATATGTATACAACGTCGTTAAAACGTTTTTATGCGACATACATACATACAATATGTACACGTATGGGCAAAATAATAAGTACATTCCTTTAGGCTGCACTCATGATTGAATTTTGAATGTTTGGTGAAGTACACGAATGCAACTACGGGTTAATTTTATTAAATTCGATATTGTAGTACCTTTTATAATGAAAAGAAAATGTAAAATCCCCCAATTGTAGTGGGCGTGTCAATTAATTGTTGATGTTCGTGTATCTAAGTGGTCAAAATAATAAGTACATTGATAATTATCCTAAGCATACTTCGAGGTTGGTAAAAGATTGGTTCCAGGACAGGTGTGACTTTTCTTAAAAGGCCATGTCAATCTCCCGAGTTGAATCCAATTGAAATACTTAGGGGAAGCTAAAGCAACGGATTGGGAAGCAATCGTCCCAAAATAAGGATCAGTTAGGGAGATTTGTTGAAAAAACCTGGTATGAGATTCCAATTGATACGTGCCGCAAACTTATCTCCAGTTTTCCAAAACGACTTTCAAAAGGAATTGAAAATAATGGTGAATATACTAGATACTGATGAAAGAAGTAAATAAAAATCAAATATGAGATAAAAAACTCAAACTAGTACGTTTTTTAATTCACAGATACCTGATGTACTTATTATTTTGTCCAGCCATTTTTTTAGTCTTTTTATTATTTTCTAGAAATTTAATAACTTATTTCAACTATTATTACAAATATCTTTATTTTTGTTATTTAAGTCATATATTAAATGAAATATGATATTACTTCTCTTTAAACATGAATAAAAAAGAATTTATTAGTCATTGAATGTTACACGGGCGTATGTATGTATGTACTTTTTATTTTGACCATGTGTGTATATGTACATTCATATTCGCTGAATATTTACTACTTTCATTTTGTGAATTTTTGTAATACTGAACAGGTGTTGGTGCCTCCAACATCCAAAAAAAATAAGTACTGTTGCAACAAAAGACCGCTAATTTTTAACTTCGACATACATACATATGTATGTATGTATACGGCGTATTATTAAATACACAGTTACATATAAATACGATATCTCTAAAATCATCATTCGAAATGGCGCAGATTGCAACAAGTATAGCTAATGCCTTTAGTAATGAATCGGAGGTAAGTATAAGAATAAAAATTTAATGTATTTAGGTGTTTATAAATACACATGCATATATTATTTACAGTATGAGAAAAACTAGTAGTTCCTTTTAACTTCTTCCTCTTCTTTACTGGTGTAGAAACCGCTTACGCGGTTATAGACGAGTTAACAACAGCGCGTCAGTCGTTTCTTTTTTTCGCAAGGGGCGCCAATTGGAGATTCCAATCGAAGCCAGGTTCTTCTCGAAATCAGATTTCATTATTATTTTTCCTATGTTATCTTCCATTTTATATATTTTAATTAAGAAAAGAAAATTAATTGACGCTTAAGACTAGTTTGACATTATGAGTATATTATATACTTACTATGTACTTGAATTCAAAAAAAATCTTTATTTTAATCGGTCTGTTTGTATGACAGCTACATATATGCTATAGTGGTCCGATCAGAAATTTTTTTTTGGAGATTGTAATGCTGATTTGGACAATAATATTTAACAAATTTCGTGAAAATAGTTTGTCAAATAAAAAGTTTCAGCCAAATTGTTTGACAACTAAATGCTAACATGGTTAAATCGACACTGCTTTTCACGCTAATAAATATATGTTTATAGAATATATGTATGTATGTACATATAGGTATATACTGATTTTTCCGGTGCTTCCTTCTGGGCGTTCCAAGCTTCGTAGCAAACAATCGTTCGGAGAATAGAGACATTTACATATTTACAACAATTCTATGCTAAGATTGTAGTGGTATAAATTATTCCCAAACTTTTTCTGCAATACACATCATTTACACTCATTGGAAAAATAAAAATCAAAGAACCGACTGTCTCTCCACCTGTAAGGCTGGAGGATAATGTAGTACATACAAAACTTCGGGTTTTATTGCAATAAACATAGTAATTCACATAAGCCATGATATATTTTATATAAGTGTAGTTAAAGCGAACTCTCATCCGAGGCTGCTTAAACTTTTTCATTGCGGACGTTTTTTTACGTGGCGGGTCCCAAACCTAGCGCACAACCCTGAAGAGGAGATGTTTCGCCTTCAAACGGATGTTCTTTGGCTACCCAGAGGATACATGGTCAAAGACCGGAAATCGTGAGCTGCTTCGCGTCATATGTAAAATAATCGTTTCTGGCCCTTCCTAAGTGAATTTCGATCAGAGAACTTTCCACACTTGCGTTAACGTCTACACATGACTCCATCTTCGTCGATTTCAAAGCTGCTTTTGACAGCACGAAAAGGAGCTGCCTTTATGCCGCGATGTCTGAATTTGGTATCCCCGCAAAACTAATACGTCTTTGTAAACTGACGTTGAGCAATACCAAAAGCTCCGTTAGGTTCGGGAACGACCTCACCGAGCCGTTCGATACCAAACAAGGTTTCAGACAAGGCGACTCCCTTTCGTGTGACCTACTTTTGGAGAAAATAATTTGAGCTGCAGAACTAAAAAAAGAAGGTATAATCTTCTATAAGAGCGTACAGCTACTGGCGAACGCCAATGATATTGATATCATTGGCCTCAACAAACGCGCCGTTAGTTCTGCTTTCTCCAGAATGGAAAAGGTAGCGATGCAAATGGGTCTGGTTGTGAACGAGGGCAAGACGAAATACCTTCTGTCATCAATCCAAACAAGTAAGCAATTGAGAAGTAAAGTCCTCTCTCGACGAACAAAAACAAAATTCTATAAGTCACTCATTATTCCTGTCCTGCTATATGGTGCAGACGCATGGACGATAACAACATCTGATGAGTCGACGTTACGAGTTTTTGAGAGAAAATTTCTGCGAAAGATGTATGGTTCTTTGCACATGCCACGGCGAATACCGCATTCAATGGAAAAATGACCTGTATGCGATATACGATGACATTGACAAAGTTCAGCGAATTAAGACTGCAGCTACGCTGGCTAGGTCATGTCGTCCGAATGGACGAAGTGGGCCGGGGGAAGCAGAGGAAGAGGACGACCTTCACTACGTTGAAAAGACCAGGTGGAGAAGGACCTGGCTTCGCTTGAAATGTTTAAGGGTTAAAAACGATTTTCGGCAAAATAACGAGTGCTCTAGAAACAAGTTAATTCCGTATTAACACGTTTTTCACACATCAGTGAAAATTTATGTGTGAAATTTAAGTAACCAAGTTTATAAATTTTAAGTTTTATCTTTTATAAAAATTTTAGCTTTCACGAATTTTGTGGTAAACTAGTACACTGGTTTTGATTTAAAAAGTATTATTTTTCCTTACTTTGACTCAATATCAGAACATAACCCTGATTTTCAATCGAAAAATCTCACGGCTTTCTCTTCGTTGAAATCTCTACATTCTGATAATATAAAAAATAAAAAAACTATTGTGAATTTTCACAAAAAATACCAATAAATAAATGACTCTAAACGATTCAGACCTGATTTTTTAGAGCTGCTACTACGAAATAACAGGTATATGAAATAAAAAAACAGGTTTGAATTACTACAATGGATTGGAGGATATTTTAATTTAAAAAGATTTTAACTATTTTCAAACACCCAGCATAGGCCTAATTACGTATAGTAGAATTTTAAATTTATTCTCTGTATACTGTTGCAACGTTGGTCATTTCAGTGTTGACTGCCCAATAATATTCTTAATAAACAACTTAAAATAAATGAAGCTTTTATCACAGAAGCGACGTTGATACGTAAACATGAAATTTATTTGCTACTGGCTCATCCGAAAAGTTTGTCGAATACACTTAATTTGTATTTTGTTGCATGCGTATAGACATGTAACACACAGATACATATCATTTGTGCGTATATAAGTAATACAATGTAATTGTAAAATAACTTTTTATGCTAATTATTACTTTACGGAATTTATTGATTTATGAGATTAATACATTGAATTATTAGTGTAAATATATTTCATATTAATTAATATTGTAAACGCCTTATTGCCCATATTGAGGTTTGGTTGCCATGGTCCTTTACTGTACATATACTAGTACATACTACATAGATTAATACATAGATAGAAACTGATTTCTGTATGGTCAAACTAAAGGATGAATGATCGTACAATGAACAGATGCTCGGTTGTACTGACGACTTTAATTTTATTGATTGCCATGAACATAGCTCGGTCTAGCTAAGTTTGAACTGAAAGGCGACCAGTTACTGTTACTCAGGTAGATTCCGATTCAAATGTAAATGGAATTATGATACAGCCGAAATGAAATCACATTACTGAAAATTTACCTATATTTTTAATAATTTTTATAAGATTGATTTTTCTACAGATGAAAGCCATGGATGCTAACCGGTATGCGACTAAGAAAACAATTGCTCAAGGTATGCTGGATATCGCCCTTCTCACCGCCAATGCCTCCCAATTGAAATATATACTTCAAGTTGGGGACCAACATCAGTTTTATAAACTAATGCTGATAATGATAAGCCTTTCGATAATCTTACAGGTAAATAAATATCTACTTATATTAAATTCGTTCTTACTAATTATCTTTCTTGGACAAACTACTCATTTAATAACATTGGAAGTACAGGTTTTATCCGGAGTCTTAAGCCTTAGCTTGAGTCTAATGCGAGATTGTAGAATGCATAAGCCTGAATATTATCAGTCAGCAAATGTTATAAATCATATTCGCACAGGATTCGCCTTTTTTACTGCTACCATAAATTTGTTCATTTCGGCTTTTGACACGCGTCTGCCACTTCTCATCGGAGGCCAAGTAGAAGAACAAAAATAATAAGAATAATGATTTAGTATGTTCGAAAACTTATGTATAAAATATTGATAAGTGTGCTAGTGAGCGGACTCTATGAATGTAATGGTTTGCAAAACATAATACTGAAGAGCATTTGTTTCTTGCTTTAAAAAGTTATATTTAATAAATTATGGCATCAGATCAAATACCATAACGTTGTATGAAAATGTTAACTATTAGAAAATTTACGATTGATAGTTAATTCAAAACTAAGAATTTATCAATAGTAGGAATAGAATATTATAATGCTGGCTATTCTATTATTCGAGAATTCTTAAAAGTATGGGATTAATGTTAGATATTTATTTTTCGGTCAATACTCTTGTTTTCCCCTTTGTTTCATGGTTATTTAGTACATAATATATTCATATATTGTACATATATTCATAATTATATGCCTATGTATAATGTATACGATATGTACATTTGTATACGGAAGTATTTAAATTATATTGAACCCTGACTGAAATTTGAATTATTAAGTTTCAAATTATATTTTTCACAGCTCTTGGTTGGAATACTTTTTGTTGTTATTGGTAGTCTAAATATCAATCGCCGAAAGGATCAAGCGGCCGCTGTGATCATAAATGATATTATTCTCGTTATTATATTTGTCATTTCTGTAATAAATGTTATAATATCAGGATTTGGCATCGAATACTCTTCCCAACCTCTCATACTCTTAGAGCAGCAGGCTAATAATTTACCATAAAATCAATCAGCATATTCAATAGAGACCTGCCCGTGTAAGTAAAAATTAATTTAGTTTTGAACGCAAATATGTTATATAAAAGCTCTGCTTTGAATCAAGTTTAATTTGAATAATAAATAAATATACGGGTACAAAACAGAGATTCTGTCAAAATCCAATAATGAAGTAAATGAAAGTATAACTTTAAGGGGTTGGGTGAGGCGTTAAATTTTAAAAATATCGAAAATAGGCATAATTTGACATTTCTTAAAAAAAGACTGGGATGGTAAGCGATCGGGTTATAAAGAACATATCGTCACCTAAAATGCAAAATAACGTATCATCAAAAAATTCAAAATTAATTTTTTTTTATTGGGATTCACCACATCATATTACACATACATATGTATGTGCCACAAACTTTAAGCTTCTGAGATCAGAAATACCCAAGTTATATTGAAAACTCAAAAAAGAAGTATGTATCATCAAGTGCTTGATTTCGTTAAACGTAATACGTTTAATAACGTGTCATCACTCATGTAGAAATAATAGAGTATTTTTTTATCACGAAGTTAGCCTTGATTTATTGTTTATGTTTATTTTTATTGGTTAATCAATGTGCTTTGGTTAGGTTAGGTTAAATGGCTGATCAAAGACCGCACATGGTAATCCTTTGTGAGGCCATAGAAGAGAAGAACTCCTGTGTTCGAGCTATAAATTAGCAAAACGCTTAGTAGTCAATACAAATTTGCAAAAGCGTTTAATTTCCTTTTCCGCCAGTCCAGTGGGATGTCTGAAAAAATGCGCTCCCAATGTTTAAGTTTTGACCTACTAATGGAGATTTGAAAAATTTGTTTCAATATCTCAGATGGTTTTCTTTTTATACGATTTTTTGCTTCTGTAAACCTCCGAAAAGTGATGTTACGTTATTTTTTATTTGAGGTGACGATATAAATAACGGCTTTGCATTTCTCTAATTAAATACTTTTATAGATAAACATTGTAAAGTGAAATTACACAATTAGTATACCCTGAATGAGATTTTAAAATTAAATTATACTTCCTTTAATCGGTATCCATCCTGGAATTGTGCAAATTTCTTGCCGCCGACGTAAGTCTCTAATATGTAAATACACAACAAAATATTTTTTTTTATGATTGTTTTCAGAATACCAGTAAGAAAACTTGAAATTATTGAACCCCATATATGTATATTATAATGTAACCATTGCAAAGAATAAGTAATTAATTTGTACACACATACATATGTAAAATATATAAACATAATATTTACCCAAAAAATTAAAAAAGAATTGGAAATAAAGAGGTAAAAAGTGTAAACAGGCTTCAAATAATTGAAATCAAGCTTTAGGATTTTAATTGCTTCTAAAGAATCAGTACTTTTTTGATTTGATTTCGAGGTTGTAGGATTTATAAAAAAATATATTTCTCACCATCTAGATAAAGCAAATAACAAGATATTTAAGGCATATACATATGTACATATATACATTTTTACATTAATATTCCTTATATGCATATACATATGTATGTATGTATGTATATCAATAAATGCCATTGAGAATATTGGTTTAACTTTGTTTTACTTCTATTTCTTGGTACAGGTAATTGCTGGGAGTTTACTGGTTGTTTTGTCAGTTATCGGGATACACAAAAATAAATATCAACGCTCGCTTGCAGAGACACTAAATCATACTGTGAATGGAGTAATTTTCGTATCGGTTTTTTGCGATATCATAAAAATGAGTTTTGGTCTTGATCCCGCGATTCCCATGGTCGGAAAAGTTGACAAATTAAAACAATAGTTCATTGTGCATTGGTAAATTTAATTGGTAGTTTATTTATGTATTATTAGTTTTACTCAAATCTATAAAGTTATAATTCTAATACGAAAATTTTGTTCGTAAGAATTCATAAATAGTTACATTTTTTTACCTGATTTTTATTCGTTTTTGGATCCATATAGTCAAAATCAGCTGTTTTATTTGGTTTTCATGATTCAAATTAAATTTTTCAAAGATTTCAACCAATGGACGTGTGATTGTAAATAACACCAAATTATAAGAATAAAAATAAATCATAAGAAAAAAAAACAACAAATTCAATTGCACTGCAGGGTAATCAAACTGCTGCAGTCAATAACATTTCGACTGAGCTAATCATATGTGATGCCAAAAAGAAAGAAATAGTAATATGTATGTATATTATATGTATGCACATACATATGTATGTAGCTATTATATGAAATGTAGTGGGATGGAATCTTGTCACAATTGAAATATTGTAATTATGCTTCTTATCCAAACAGGAAATATATGCATATGTATGTACATGCATACATATTTACATATACATTTCTATCACATAGATATTTGTGTTGAAGGACGAGTTTCCGACTATCATTTTGTTGGTAATGGTTACATATCCCAATAAATATCGGTCGCTAATATTCATAAATCCAATAATTTGAATTTCACCAGAAAACTCTATGAATGCTCTACTGGAAACTCACAAGCACCACAGTAACAGATATTGTCAATATAAAGAAGAAGAACTGATATTTAATGCTTCAGTTAAGAGGGCAGTCGTCATGCAATTAGAAAAAATTACATCATGAAATTTTACTTACATCCAAAGATAAAATAGCATCGGACATCGAACCCTTTTATTACTCTCATAAGGAGAAAGGATAAAGAAGTACTAATTTAAATGTGGAGTGTTTTGATTCAGTTCGACAACCGATTTTTTAATTCTTAACTTGTGCTCAAAAAATGTTTTCCCATATTTAATCAAACATGTTTATTACAAACAGAAACCTTATTTTTATTTTTATATGAAACATAATAAAGAGTACCAAAGAATATTCATATTGTCCTTGGGAAAAGCATGCAAATTATCACCCTTTAACTAATATCAAATAAATATATTAGTATCCTTGAATGTTCTTTAACATTTTTCTGTAAAACAACATAAATTAAAAAGCATTTTTAAAAATAAAATATTTTTGTATAGACTTTTTTTTATTGACCACAAGGATAAAGAATTCCTTGTAAATTGATGTAATTATTTTTCGTTACTTAATCATATATTTTTTAAGCAACATAATGGGTTACAAAAAGAAAACAAACATATTTGCTTTTGCAGTTTTTAAGTTGTACATATGGTAACACTAAATACTGTTGCAACACTGTATCATAATGAACTGCAATGAACTGTCTTAACCTCACAAATCACGATAGAAGTAAAGAAAAGAGAAGAAAGTGGGTGCAAGAATCGAAAAATCGCGTTGGTGCATATCAGACAATTTAGTGAAAATAGCAAAAAAGTTATTGGAATTTAAAATTTGAGATTCCGATCCCTTTGAAGTAATCAGTCCAACATCATATCAATTAAAACGTCCAAAATTTACATAGTTTAGATTAACAGCAAGGGGAACTCTAAAGCAAATGAACAACAGACCCTGCTGAAGGAAATTCCATGAAACTTAAGAATACAGAATAAATAAATTAACAATTTTGAACTTGTTACCGAAAAATTACTTAATTGAATCATAGTGTTATGTTTGTTAACTAAATGGTCATATAATGTTTCCAAGGAACCGAATGCGCTGCATGTTATTAATAACTTTTTTTGATGAACGGGGAGCAAGGGTGGATTCGGAAATGTGTTATTTTACAAAACATTGCTGATTACAGTTGATATCACTGTTTGGAATTTTGCAGTTTGTTAAACAGCAGTCGCTTAAGACTTTCCAAACCAATGTTTTCATAGATTTTAAATTGTCCAAAATTGACAAGGTTATTTGTGCGGCTTGCTAATTTGTGCCTAATAATATTATGGTAGTTTTAATCTTTTGTTAAAAATAACTCTGTTATACTCTTCGCTTGTTCATATCCTGTTTTTTGTTATATGAGCGCAATATCAAAAATTGTACGTTAATTAATATGATACAAAACTAGAAGCCAACAAATAAGTAAATATTTACACCCTCCGCACCTACCTATCCCTCTTGCTACTGGATTTTTCAAAAAAACATTTAAAAATACGTAAAAGTAAGTTACACATTTCAATACATCAAATTAATACATATGCATTTATATACATTATGATCAACCGTCTGTCCGTCTGTATATATGCCAAAGGACTATTTGATATTGATCTTTTTAAGATATTGATCTGAAAGGATACATTTTAGAATAACATCGGCCGATTTTGGTGGTGCCATTTAGAATAGCATACCCCGATTTCGAGGTTAAGATGGATACATATGTACGGATAGAGGAGGTTCTCCAGATTAAAAAATATGTACATATTCATATAGTTGCCTCCGACTTATGGATTTTTGCATTTAAATTTAAAAAATTCAACTATTTAAAGTGCTTGTTCCTTTGATTTGTAAAGAATTATCTTAATAATTCCGTTGTTGGCCCGACCGGGGCTATTTTTTTGAACTGCGAAAGAACTGAGTACGCCCAGTTGTTGGTCCGACCAGGGTTATTTTTTTTTAAGCGCAGCCGAAGGCCGCCAACTGAAAAGAGATTTCCAAACGGATTTCCGCCTATGCAAAAAGGAATTATATGCGAAAAACTAATAATGTGCTATTTATTTCCAGTCATTGGGGTATTATTTGTTTTCATTATTTCTTTTGGTTATTTTGTAAAATATGTAGACAAGGTAACACTGATTATTTGTTACTTACAATTAAGTACAAAATTAATTTATTTAAAAAATTCTCTCTACTATACTTTCCAAACCCAAAAAATATTATATCCGCACATGGACACTAAATAACATTAGGTCGAAGTAGTTACAAATAAACGGCTATTGATAACTGAACATACTTACATATTTTATATAAAATGAATATGCGAGGAGTACTACCGTATTTGCACATAGTTTGACTGAGTATATTTAGTTTTTTTGTGTAGGTAGAGTTTTTTTTAGATTGCTGTTAATTTTTTGTAAGAACAATATTTAATAATTTATAAATGATTTTAAATTTTTTTTACTGAAATATGGAGTAAAATGTATGAGAAAAAGGTGTAGGCTATATGTTACATTGAAAAAAACTGATCATAATCAAATATATCTATATAAAATACAATGCCGATTGCATAGTAGTGCTACTCAGAAAGTCGTATTTTCATTATTCTATTCCTTTTTCAGATATAATTGTCACGGATTCAATGTAATATCTGCAACAACTCATTATGGAAAAATGCTGGATTATCGCACACTGCTACGAAACCCTCCCTCGATATCGAGCTATACTACGATTTGCACATACATCATAAAGTAAAATTGAGTTTACTTTTGAATATAACGATACATGCAACTAGTCTTTGTAATTTCTCTTTTTATGGTAAGTGATTTTATAATAATTGAACAGGGTATTTTAAGTTTGTAACACCAGGGAGAAAACGCCAGAGATCCTCTAAAATGTAAAAAGTGATTCATTTCGAGGTTCTCTACATTTTTTTTTTAAAGAAAAATGTTATAAACTCTAAATTTAATGAAGAATGTTTATTATCATTTGAAAGAACATTCTTTGGCATTTATTTTTAAGATTATCTCTTCCAAATATTGTACCCGGCTACCTCTCAGATTGTCGTTCGCATTTCAACTGGTAACTGGCGAATGACATGTGTGATGTTTTGCTCCAAGGTCTGAATTGTAGCGGGATTTGTTCGCATAGACTTTAGATTTTACATGTCCCCACAGGAAAAAGCTTAACGGTGTGATATCATAGGGTCTTGGTGGCCAATCGACCGACCCAAAACTTGAAATTGTCTGCTCACCGAAGTATTTTCTCAATGAATCCATTGATTGATGCAATGTGTGGGAAGTGGCGCCGTATTGTTGAAACCAAATGTTGCCGAGATCACAAACTCCAATTTCAGGCATCAAATAGTATCATGTTAACATGGCGCGATAACGGTCGCCATTGACGGTTACGTTCTCATCAGCATTATTTTTGAAGAAATATAGATTAATGATTCCTCCGACCCACAAACCACACCCAATCGTTTTTTCTAGCTGAAATGACAGTTCTTCAATCTCTTCAGGTTGCGCTTCGTCCCAAATGCGAAAATTTTTGTCAATTTTTTAGTTTACATACCTATTGGGCCAAAACTGGGCCTTTCGTTGAAAAAATTTGGCTCGAAAACATAAGATCTTCTTGGAACATTTCAAGAGGTCATAGAGCGAATCGAAAGTCGAGCGGCTTCAGCTCTTGCACAAGCTGTATTTCGTACGCTTTCAACTCAAGATCTCAACGTAAAATGCGACAAGCCGTTCCATTTGTCAGTCCAGAGTTACTGCGAACGGATCGACTCTCCACGGTCTTCGTGTACACTCTCAGCTACGGCTGCTACATTTTGTTCACTGCGTGCTGGTCGTGATCATTCGGTCGTCTATTATCCAATAATGAATGCTGGGTCTCAGGATTGTTAATGGTGTTCTGAATAGTACGCTTAGTACGCCGATTGTTTTGATCATAAGTTGAGTGAAGCTAGGGAAACACATTCTTTATAGAACGTGAATTTTCGTCATACTAACTGATAGATCAAAATCCTCTTCTTTTGTATATGATGATATATCTTCACGAAATTGGATTATAGTCCAAGGGAACAGTGCAATCTTCGAAAATGAAGGATATAATAGATTCGATGCAACCGAAGTTAACGCATATTATTTTATTATAGTATAATATAGTTTTTAAGGATTAATAGAGTTTTTAAGGGGGTAGTAAGGTTAATTCGGGCGAAAAAAAGCATATTTTTAATAATTTTTTTTTAAAGATACAATCAATATTTATTTATTTGTGTAATTATATGAAATTTAAAGAATATTCTGTGAAAGTTTCATAGAAAAATATTAAAAAATGAGCCGGTGATAGAGAATCTTCGCAGACGTTCCAAAAAAAAAAAATTTATTCGCGGTGAACCGCATAACTCATGACTGGATCATTTGAAATTAAAAAACCAAATTGATTTGATTAGTAGATAAGTTTCCTCAGGTAACGCTATCGAGTTTTTTTTTTTATTTTTTACAACGCTCGGAACTCAAAATACTGATTTTTCACCAAACAAATCAGAAATTTTGTTGTTTAAAATTAAGTCAAAATTAAAAAAAAAAAACTCGGCAGCGTTACCTCACAATTTATGTAAAGAATGACTGTGCAAAATTTTAAAAGGATCGGTTCAGTAGATTTTGAGCTACAGAGTTCACCGGCTTCGAAAAAGTGAAGTGTGAGAAAAACACGTTTAAAATTTCACAGCCGCTCACAATCAAATCGGAGGGCGGAGACTTGCAAGTGTATATCTCCGTCAATTTTTCTTTAATTGCTCTCAAATTTTCACAGAATAATCTTATGATATCGTAAAAAAATACGTTACTATCCCCTTAAATCCATTTATAAGATAGCCCATACATTACTTTAGGAATAAAAGGTAATTAACACATGAACATAAATCCATTATTTTTTATGTGTTATACCAAGTTTTACCCCATACGAAATTATTTCAATTTCGCTGAATCTGAAATTTCATGTTATAGACGAATTAAAAATGGTTGAGAGATACTAGTTAACACAATAAAACTCATATTTACCAACAAATCAAATAGTTTATTCACATTCTATTCTTATTGCTATATTCTCTTTCAAAGTTATAAAGTGAATATGATTCAATTATATGTGCAATGATGTGAGCAATTTTGTCTCGAATGTGTCTACCGTCTGCTCAAATATATAAATTTTTTGTATTAATATCTATGTACATATAGGATTCTTTCATATATTTGTGGTATGGAAAAATAACTTAGATAAGCTTTAAGTTATATTGTGCATAAGAATTTTTCACTACAGCGCATTTATTCGTTCTACGATGCGTACAAAATATGGCTACTTAAGGGGGTATTCTGGTCTAGAAGCATGAATTTCAGGTAATTTTTAAAGTGTCGTTAAAAAAAGGCAATTAATATTTTTACTATCCATTTTTTATTAGTTATTTGTTAATTTTAGAAGAGTACAGAAAAAAATTAAAAACTAAAAAAAGTAAAAAATTTCAAAAATTATGAGCTGACGAAGTGGGGGTCTCTAAAAATTTCCACGTGACCATACCCATGATTTCAACCCTCCTAGTTATCTGAAACCAAAAAAAAACAAGATTATTAATCTAGAATAATGTCGCAATGGCCGGAACTACGGAAAAGTGGGAAAAATTTTTTTCACAAAATAGCGACTGCCTGAAAAAAAAAAGTTTTTTGGATCACTTTTTCTGACTATTTCGAATTTTTTAAAAATAATAAAAATATAAATTTGGGGATGGGGCTAGTTCCAACCATAGACAAGCCTATAAAGAAGACTATAAAAATTTCAAGTAAATCGGTCCAGTAGAACCTGAGAAATCGTGGGTATATAAAAGCCACGAAATATTGATTGTTGTATTATTCTGAAAACATCTACGGTTAAATACGTTCCAAATCGTATACAAAGACTAAAACTAGGTCGAGCGAATGCTTAAGTTAATATCAGGTTTAGATTCAAGACCGGAAAAGGTCGTAAAAACAAAAAAACTTAAAACTTCAAGGAGCTTCTATAACCATTAAGCTGTCAAATCTAAACTCTATCAAAACTGTCATCATAAAAGGTGTTTTATGTTAATAACAAAATATTGTAAATACCATTGTTTGAATCACAGACTGTCAATACGGACACATTTCGCAAACTTTTTTAGCCTCTACTACAGCAATAACACTTCGCTGTGCTTCAAATTCTTTTGAAACAAGAAAATTACATGAAATTTTTCCAAAGAATGTTAATAACTAGTATAGCTAGGAAATATGGGCAAATATATCTTCAGAACTTACACAAAATATGGTGCATTCTATGTATAAAGCACTGCAAACAAAGATAGAAATAAAAAATGTACATACAAAGTATTAATTTTTCTTATATAGTATTAAATTATCAATTTATTATATATGTATGTATACAAACCCAACTGTAATAACCACATACATTCGTATATATACAAAAGCTTACTTTTCCTTGCTTCACACAAAAAATGTTTCAAGCTCTACACTATTGCTTTTATGCGAAAACAGTTAGAATGAAGAAACTGGAACCGTCTCAGGCAAGACTGGTAAGGAAGGGGAGAATGACGATGAGACCAAAGATGCCTTCTATGAGCGCTTGGAGTACTCCTATGAGAGCTACCCCCGCCACGATGTAAAAATCGTGCTTGGTGACTTTAACGCAGGGTTTCCACCAGAAAACATCCCCAAATGGGTTGAGGTTGATCGACTTCGCCTAGGCCTGAAATATGGTTATCTCTAGTACTCTATTCTAGCATATAAAAATTCACCAAGCTACCTGGCTGTCTTCGTATCGAAAAGCCGCCAACCAGATCGATCATATTGTGTTAGACGGAAGATACGTCTCCAGTGTTTTAGACGTGCGCACACTTCGATGTCCTAACATCGGACCACTATCTTTTTGCAGCTAAGATACGCAAACGTCTCTGTGCAGTAAAAAATGCACGTCAACAAACACAAGGAAGGTTCGACGTCGAGCTGCAATCACAATAGACAGCCGAACGATTTTCTACTCGACTTGTACTCCTGCTCTCTAAGAGCACTCATCAGCAACTGGGTATAAGGGAACTGTGGGACAGCACTTCAAGCTTCTTACGTACAGCTGCAATCGAAACCATTGGTTTCCGGAAAAGACAAACATCCTGCTGGTACACTTTTGTCCTAGTTTAAACTTCACACAAGTGAAGAGGTTAAATGTCGCTACAGGCCTCTGAAGGAGCCGCTTGCATCTGTTGAGACTAATTTACTTCAGTTGCGGCTTTAATAAGGCGTCTTAATAAACGAAAGCTAATTTTAAACTGCAAAAAAATTATAATAAAATATATCGCAATTTGTTTTGAGACTTTGTCATCGCTGTATGTGAATAATTGGTTGCTGATAATTGCTTTAGTTTGAATCTTCAGACATAATTAGTAGAAGTCACGAACTACTTTTTGGTGAAAGTGATTTAAATGCTGCTTCATCTGTTTTCTCTGGAAAATCGGGATATACTTCGATTTTAGTTTTTCTTTAAAATCCATTCAGTTTCTGTCTTTTTCCGTTAAAATTCAACAGTATTTTTTTAGTTACTCAGTATTACTTTTATATCTACTAACACTTCACTAATTCATTTGTACACATTTATTTTATATAATATAGTGCAAAAATAGCCGAAAGAGGACTTTACTTCTCAATGGCCTACTTAGTCCGAAGTAGTACCTGTTGGTTGAAGAAGTCACAAGAGAGTCGCCTTGTCTGAAACCTCTAATCGAACGGGTCGTAGAGGTCATTCCCGATCCTGACGCAGCTTTTTATATTGCTCAACGTCAGCTTCCACAGCCGTATTAGTTTTGCGGTGATATCAAATTCAGATATAGCGGCATAAAGGCAGCTCCTTCTCGTGCTGTCAAAATCAGCTTTAAAATCGACGTAGAGGTGGTGTGTGATTCTCTTTTCACGGGTCTTTTCCAAGATTTGACGCATGGCGAATATCTGGTCAGTTGTTGATTTTCCAAGTCTAAAGTCACACTGATAATGTCCAACCAGTTTGTTGACGGTGGGTTTTAATCTTTTACACAATACGCTCGATAGAACGTATGCGATGTTGAGGACGCTTATCCCATGGAAGTCGGCGTAGATTGTGGGGTCTCCATATTTGTGGATTTGGCAGAGCACACCTAAATTCCAATCATCGGCCATGCTTTCGTCCGACCATATGGTACAAAGAAGCTGATTCATGTTCCTTATCAGTTCTTCGCCGCCGTGTTTGAATAGCTCGGCCGACAATCCATCGCCCCCCGCCGCTTTGTTGTTCTTAATACGGGTAATTGCTATTCGAACTTCTTCATGGTGGGGCAATGGAACGACTGCTCCATCGTCATCGATTGGGGAATCGGGTTCGCCTTCTCTTGGCTCTATGCTTACACTGTCATTCAGCAAGCTGGAGAAGTGTACCCTCCATAATTTTAGTATGCCCTGAGCATCGGTTACTAGATCACATTCTTGGGTTCTACAAGAGTATGCTCCGATCTTGAAACCTTATGTAAGTCGCCGCATTTTTTCATAAAATTTTCGAGCATTACCCCTGTCGGCCAGCTTGTCAAGCTCTTCATACTCACGGATTTCGGCCTATCTCTTTTTCTGTGTGCAAATGTGCCTCGCTTCCCTCTTCAACTCTTGGTATCTATCCCATCCAGTACGAGTTGTAGTCGATTGTAATGTTGCGAGGTAAGCAGTTTGTTTTCTCTCCGCTGCGACACGGCACTTCTCGTCGTACCAGCTGTTCTTTTATCTTTTCCGAAAACCAATGGTTTTGGTTGGAGCTGTTACGTACAGCTTGAAATGCCGTCCCAAAGTTCCCTTATACCGAGTTTTTGACGAGTGCTCTCAGAGAAAGTGCAAGCCGAGTAGAAAATCGTTCGGCTATCTGTTGTGATTGCAGCTTCTCGACGTCGAACCTTCCTTGTGTTTGTTGACGTGCGTTTTTTTGCTGCACAGAGGCGGGTGCAATTCTTGGCAGCAACAAGATAGTGGCCTCAAACACTAGAGACGTGTCTTCCGCCTATCAGAACATAATCGATCTAATAAGTGGCTTTTCGATCCGGAGACAGTCAGGTAGCTTGATGTATTTTCTTATGCTGGAATCTAGTACTACAGATTATGATATTTCGGGCCCCTGCGAGCCATTTGGGGATATTTCCTCGTGGAGGCTGAATTTACCGACAGTTGCGCCAAAGATACCCAACCACGATTTATCGTGGCGGGGGCAGCTCTCATAGGAGCACTCCAAGCGCTTATAGAAGGCATCTTGGGTCACTTCGTCCTTCTCTTCCGTCGGGGAGTGGGCGCAAATCAGTGATATGTTGAAGAACCAGGCTTTGATGCGGATTGTGGCTATAGGTTCATACACCGGGGTGAATGATATTACTCCACGACGGAGTCTCTCTCCCACCACGAATCCCACACCAAACTTGCGCTCCTTTATACGGTCACGGTGGTAAATGCCACAAGGACCTACTCGCCTCAGTCCTTGTCCCGTCCATCGCATTTCTTGAATGGCGGTGAAGTCAGCCTTTATTTTCACGAGGACATCAATCAGCTGGACAGAGGCACCTTCCCAAATTAAGGGACCGGACATTCTAAGTGCATGCCCTCAAATCGTAATCCGTCATTCGTTTGCCATTGTCGTCAACAAAAGGCAGTTGGCAATTTTTCATTGAGGGCGTTTATTACGTGTCGGGTCTCAAACCCAGCGCATAACCCTCTGGAGGAGATGTTTCGCCTTCTCACTTTAGTTCAGAGGATACTTGGTCTAGGACCGGAGCTGTTTGAGCAATATTTAAAAGAATTGTTTCTGGCTACTCCTAAGTGAATGGCGATCAGAAAACTTTCCTCACTTGCGTGAACTTCTATACATGACTCCATCAGCTATTACATTTCATTAGTTAGAGATGTATTGACACTTGAATGTATGTCGATAACAAATATTAAATTTTAGTTAAGTAAGTAAGTTTTAGACAAAAAGCATAACTGCTAGTAAAATTAAAAATATATGTTCACTTTGTTTCAAAATATTTACGAAATTTATGTGAAATTTATTTATTTTGAACTTTTTCGTGCTAGAGTTGCTTACAAAATACATATAAAAAACGACAATCGATTAATATATACAGTATACTCTCGAAAAGTAAATCGATTGGTATTTTGGGTAATTTACTTTTTCGAATAATTTACTTTTCCAAATATATACATAAATTATCTGTTTTTATAATATTAAATGCATTTTTAAACTTCATTAACTTCTTAAATTCATTCATTTATTTGCTTCAATAAAACATATGGACTTACATGAAAAACAATTTACATTTACATACATACATATGTATTTACTATGAGGAGAAAAAACTTAAAGTCTTGCAAACTCCGTCTTAGCAATTGATTTTAACATTGCGCCATTAACATTACAATTGCGTTGTCTTTGCATCAAAAGCCAATCATAAATTTTTTGTTCCAGCTCAATAAATTCTGGTTTATGCAGTGTTTTCCTGTGTAAATCACCATATGAATTTGAAACTGCTTCTAAAATTTCAAATCTCTTCTTCTTAATTTTTGTTATTGTTGCTTCACAAACACCATAATCAAATGCCAACCGTTTACCACTTACACCTTTGTCAATTTTCGCAATGATCTTTGTTTTTTAACTAAGTTCAATCTTGTTTGTTTTATATTTTGCTTTTTTGACATTTTTTAAGACTTAAAATTTGCGTAATAACTTTTCTTGTCAAGTGATGCATTAATAATAACTACAGCATGTAAAACAAGCGACGCGATACTCAATAAAAAGTGCAAATACAATATTATTTACCGTTACCTACATTCTCAGTAAAAAATGCAAAAAAAGGAATTTTAACGAAGCATCGTTACATATTGAAATATGTAGGTATGTACACATGTAAGGCAATAGCAAAACAAAAAAATTGTAGCACAAACAAATGAGGAACTAAAATGGTAAGTACATATGTACATATCTCAAAGTAGGAGATTTTATTTACTAAAAAGACGCGATAAACAAGAGAGTAAGTGTTTTTGCAACATCGTAAAAAACGCTGCTTGCTTCGTTTCGAATTTTTTATCACACTCTCTGAAAAGTAAATTAAAAAATTTACTTTTTCGAGGTGCATGTGTAATCTTAAAGGTGATTAACTTTTCCGCGATTATTTACTTTCTGAGAATTTACTTTTCGAGAGTATACTGTATGATGATCTCTATTCAGTATATTCAAAATGTCAAACAAGAGTTCTCTTTAGTTTTGTGACCTGCTAATTATCAGGTCACAAGTTTGAGACAATATTTTGTGCCTAAAGACTTCAGACTGTGTTATGAATAGTAAGTAGTCACAAATTGAGGCTTTACCTCAAATAGTGACTGCTTACAGATATAATAAAAAAACATACTTGTCAACCCTATAACTCAGTAACCTTGTAATTAATTATTGGTATTAATTATTAGTATACTTTTAGGCTTTTAGTGGCTGTTAATAACTCAAGCGATGCTATAAAATTTCAAGGCGAAAGCAGCAAAGCCAGGCGAACAGATCATTGCCTGTTGATATTTCAGTGTCAGCGATATATAACAGTCGTCTTCATGGAAATAGTAGTGCCGGTGGTTGACAAGAGAAATATATCTAGGGGTTTCACATAGTCTCATAAAGTTAAGTTATAACGATCCGAAAACATAGCGTTCAGAGTTGTATTTGCGTAAACTTATTTTAGTATGCAATCCAACAAATTTTTTAAACTAGTAATTAAATTTATGATTTTATGATGATGACACGTTGTGAGTACCCGAATCGTTTTCTTGATTTCTTAAGTAAGTAAAAGTAATTTTTTTGATAAAATATCTAGTTAAAACATATAAAATTCAGCAAACAGAGTACATTGATAATGTCAAAGTTCAAGAATATTAAAAATTGTATGTGTCAAGAAAGTATTTAATAAAAGAAAAAGTGGAACAAAAATTGCTATCTAATATTTTGTGTGGCTTCCCTTTGCAGCATGCACAGCCTGTATTCAGGTCGATGGACTCCGTTGAGATACTTTTTTTTAAATACACCCACAAATTTTCGATGGGGTCATTATCTTGGTAAAATATAAATTTCGGCTTGTTGTCTTCAATAAAACCAAACTTTTGAGTATTGCCTATCAAGTAAGTTCTTAAACTAGAGTAAATGTTGTTCTGCATCAATGGTATCCTCAATGAAGGTCAAATCTCCAAAACCTTTATTTGAAATGCATTCCTACACCTTGACGGATAGTTTACCAAACTTAACAGTTGAAATAATATATTAGAGGTATTCAGACCAGCCTTGTTAATTCGTTAGTCGTTATTCGGTAGTTTTTTTACATATATTTTGTTCTTGTAAAATTAACAGACTATCGTTCTACCGAGTAACGAACTATCCATCTGGCAAGCTTGATAATTGTTTCGTTACTCGGTAATATCACATCAGCTGTTCTCCTGCTCCTCTGTACATCAATTTAAAGTACTTACCAGTAATAAATTTGATCTGCTCCACATAATTTTCAATTAAATGACTGACAATTTTTGATTTTGCACTTTGTTGAGGCATTTTTACTCTTTAATAAAATTGAATCAGCTGTTTCGGAATAAAATTTATCATACTACAGAGGTAGAACAAAAAGTATGTTCACAGTTAAGCCTTTTAACGAAGTATCAACTAACGAATTACCAAATTAACAGGCTTCGGTCTGAATACCTCTATTGATTTTCCAACGCTTTTAACGGGTTTCTCCATACACTTCTTTTTTCCTTAATTATAGTAAAGCATCACTTTATTCTCGTCACAGAATATTATATCATCCTAAAAGGTAGTTGGCTTTTATAATGCAACGTAGGGAACGATAATCGGTTTTCAATATTATTAACGGATAGCAGTTGCTTCTTCCTTGCAATTCGTAATTTAACTCATTCCGGTTAAGAAGTTGTCTTACAGTTTCATGGGAAACAGTGACAACACTCTAATTCTGGAGCTCAGTAGCAAGGGCACTGGTCGAAATTCCCTAATCGTTGTGTATTTTTCTTATAATATTTCGTTCTTCTCGGTCAGCTATTTTACTCAGCCGGCGACTCGAAGGCTTTGCTTCAAACCTACCTTCCTTGTTTGCACGTTTTAAAATATTATACATTGCTTGTCTACTAAAGCAGAACATTACTGACAACTGTTCTACACTTTTACCGATGTGGTGATTATA
The DNA here is from genome assembly GCF_024586455.1 of Bactrocera neohumeralis. Taxonomy (NCBI): domain Eukaryota; kingdom Metazoa; phylum Arthropoda; class Insecta; order Diptera; family Tephritidae; genus Bactrocera; species Bactrocera neohumeralis. The sequence goes on along the minus strand of NC_065919.1, from coordinate 32,794,583 downwards.
GTATACAAACTGAGCCACATCAAACGAGATTCTAATGACAAGCATTTTAATTTTTCACACAACCGACCGTAGCACATTTCTTTCACTAAAAGATGGCAAACTCAAAAAAAAATTAAAACATTTAAGTCGAATGATTCCTGGAATTGGACCCTGTTCCTCTAAAAAGAAACAATTTTGTTTTAACTTTTTTCTTGCAGCAACATGTTTCTTTGTTAAAAGAGTTACTTTCGGGAAACTTCTTATTTTCCAATTGTTTTGAAATAATCTCCTACGATTTGTAAGAGTAGTAAACGACAATTTAATTTTTTTTTAATAATTTTTGAGGATGGTTAGAAATATATTTTATATTTTTTAAACTAATTGCAAACAGTGAAATTTTCTTACGAAATCTTAAACTTAGTTAAATAATGCATTTAATTGATTAAAACTAAATTCATATCTTAACCGAGAAGCCACTAATCATTTTGGTTGTTAATTTAAAATTTATGTTGTTAGATAATAAAAAATATATTTGTAATTATTATTATTATATTAGAAATAAATATTTTTCGACAAATTCTGAAAATTTCACGAATTTATTTTTAACGATTGATTTAAAAACATTTTTTTAAGTAAAAGCACTCGAAATTTTGAATTAGAAAGAAATTATAGTTAGAATTACAATTTTCAATTCGTTTTCTGCCAACTTTATCAAAAAGATGAAAACAACAAATACTAATAAAAGCAGAAAAGGTTCATCGATGTGGGCAGCAGCAGCGAAATTTTTGAGCATCTATGGATGTTGATTTTATTTCTATTTTTAGAAGGCAGATCTAAAAAAAATGCCAACCTCCAATTCGAGAAAATTTTTTTACGAAAGCGTGGCAGAAGATCATTACTGACAACGTTGATGAGAGCTGCAGATAAAAAGCGCATTAAGGCCTTCTCTGTCGCCACTGCCACTGCAACACAGATGTTGCTGGAATACACAAGTATTTAGGCACACAATCTTTTATTGCATTAAATTCATCGCCTGCAAACTGAAAGTATAATTGCTCAGATCGTAGAATGTTTACCTTCCTAATTATAATTATATCTTCCAAAAAAGAAGTGGATTTGCACTGGCCTTAATGTTGGCTCTTTCCTAATATTGCTTCAGCATTTTTATCCCATCTGAACGTGAGGTTTTTACCTTTCCCGTCACGCCCATGTCTATGAAATCAAGCAAAGATGAACTGGAACTATCATTCATAGTGCAGTCCGCACTGTGAATTGCTTTCTCACGTAAGGATGCCACTTCCTGCTCTAAACAAATAACAGATTGTTATGTATTAGTCTCAGATTCTAAACCTTGTTTTTTGAAACGACGAGTAATGTATCCATTCGCGATGGTGTTCTCGGTTCAAATGTAGATAACCTCTTGTTACTCCACAACGCTAATCTGCGCACAAAATTGTGGCTTCAGATGATGTTAATGAAGCAATAATATGGTTCAACTTTTGCTTTAACCCATAGTCAAAGGAATCATCACCGATATTGTCACGTACTTATTTCCAGAAACTTGTATTATAAATTATATTAATTAGTTTGTAAAACTTATATGTACTATGTTCGGACCGACAGCGAAAACATGCTTTCGTGGTTTTCGAACGAAAACTTGTGCTTTCGTCCATGTAAAATCTGTCAAACGAAAACACAGTTTTCGCTGAAAACTACTTGAAAACTTACATTCCACTCATTATAATCGCCTGCTCTAGTTTAATCGATGTTTTTGGAAAACATATTTTGCCGGCCCTAAATTGTCACATGATATTTGTTTACATTCCATATACAAAAACAGCTGTCGCTTGATATTCTCATATTAGGGGGATTCTCTTGCTCTTGCAAAACCTTGCACGGTGCAAAAATTGCAGAATTTTCCTCTTGGTGCAACGGCACAACAACAAACGCAGAAAATTATTTGCAATGGCTATAAATATGTCAGACCAAACCCCATGTTTATTTTCGTGCCGTCATATATCACTAGATTTTGCAATGGGTGCTCTCTTGGCCTTGCATATCTCGGTATAGGATTTTTGCATTTTGTGTCATCTTGCAATCTTGCAAGAGCATTTGATAGTTGTCAGTGAAAACACATCGAAAACACACATTGTCGGTCCAAACGACTTAGATTCCACAACATACAAATGTGTTTTCAAAATGTTTCAATGTCGGTCCGAACATAGTATTAAACACTTATTATATTTTTCATCTTTTCCGTTGCTTCCTGAAATATTTCTAACAAACTTAGTATCTTAGACAAAACGGATATTTCATCTGCTGCAAGTGGTGCGGGAGCTTTCTTAGTTTCCAAAAGCACCTGCGCCATGGCATCTTTAGTAGCTATTATACGTTTAATCATAAAATAAGTACTATTCCATCGAGTTGGAGATTCTTGCAAAAAAATATACGGCTTCTCAGTATTTTGCGCCACTTTAAATTTCTTATACGCCAACGTCCTATTAAAATATGTCATTATTCCTTTGCATTTTCTTAAAATTATTTGAAGTTCTCGATTTCCTTTTAAACTGTCTTGAATAATCAAATTGATTGTACATATGTGCATAACATGGCAAATGTTTTTTCGCAATAATTCGCATGCTTTTATCATAACAGTCGCATTATCTGTCCCACCCTAACATAACATTTCTTATAGAATTCGCGACATTGCTTTATGAGAGGTTACATCTTCCATGGTTGTTAATGAAAGACACGTTATAGTTAAGTACCCCTCATTTGCCGCTGATGTCCAACCATCCGTCGTCAAGGCGACATGAGAAATATCGTGCAGCATATTCTCTAATTTTTTCTTTAAATACATGTAATGATTTTTAAAATGCTAAAACACAGTATTTGTGACGATGTTGAATGGTTGAAAATCGGGGGCAACCAATGTGGAATCAATGTCCGCTTTTCTTTTCGAATGTTCCTCATATTGTATGGCACGTTTGAAATAAGAATCCGCCAACCTAAATAAATAACAATTAAATTAACTGCTCACTTTCTTTCTTTAATTTAAAGTTACCTTAGGCTAGATTGGCGAGTATTTTGCAAAGTACTTCCAAACTTTAGAAATGTCATTATTTCGCTTTGTATATTTTTTCCATCAATCTCTTCGTTGGACGCCAAAGAGTAACACGTCTCTTCGGACGATTCCACAATAGTTTCAGTTATAACTTGATTTACTTCAACAAAAAATTCAAATTAAATTAAATAGTAAAACAAATTGAACCATTTATGATTACCTTTTGTAATTTTTGTTAAAAATTTGTTCATGGTTAGAGTTGCTGCTAACGAAGGCACGATTCCGATTACTTTGGCGGTCATAGTTTGACAACGAATTCCGGTATAAATGGGGTATGGACAGAAAGAGGAGGCTCTCCAGATAAGGAATATAATGTGGCTGAGACTTATAGTTTTTAAAATATTTATATTTAAAAGTCCAATATTTTGTTACACTTGGTATGTCAATGTGTTAACACAATTTTCTCATATTCTTCACTTCACATACATATGTATTGAAAATTACACTGTCTACATTGAAATAAATTCAAATTTTATATTTACAGGGTGTGTCCGAAAAGTAATAGGACAGAGTAGATTTAAGAAAATTTATTGAACCAATCGTTACAATTCTTTAAAACCTTTCAAAATAGGCTCCTTCTGCAGCGCTGCCAGCACAATTTCCAAGCATTCAAGGCGGTAAGGAAGGCATTCTCCAGAATAGCCTTGAGAGCCGAGGCGCCTGCTGCTTGGCGAGGAGACGCCGGCGTGTGCCACTCGGAAGATTGCCTCTTTGTCTCGGGATCATACTCAAAGATCCATGACTCATCACCTGTGATTACGTTATTCAAAAATTATGGTTCAAATATTATTGGCAGACTTCCACTCGCCGCAATTTCTGGTCGTCAGTGAGCACACCTTGCGCATGTTCAAGTGCTCCGTCACAATGTCATGAACCACAGATTTTGATAAATTTAACATCTGGGCAATTAAACGAATACTTATAGCTTTGAATTCAACCAATTATCTTCGCGTTTTGTCCGCCTGAAAGAAGATAAAATTCCCGGCGCTGTATTTTTTTACAACAGGTCAAATACGCACTTTATTTTCAAGTGGCCGCCATTTTGTTTCTATAACGAATTTGCTCAAGTTTTTTAGGTTGGAGCGCCTCTACGGAATGTTATAATTAGGATTCGTTTGATTTTCTGCTTGCAGATAACGAATTGCGACTTGTATCGTGTCCGCAGATGAGGTCGGTTTTCAAAACACCTTTTGACGGAGCCGCAATTTTTGACACCCGACACTCAAAAATTCTGATTTTATAGATGAAACCTGAATAAACATATTGCAGAATAGCGCACATGTCTAAGTCAGTTTACTTCTTCAAAAAAAATATCAAATATTAGGTACTTTTTGCAAAATTATATAAGAAGACCCTATTAATATATTTAAAGTCCTACATTTAAGGAAGCAAGTTATAGTAATTGTCAAAAAATATGCATATGAAATCGATGATTTTTAAACATTCTAGTTTTTATAATAAGAATTTAGGAACAGCAAACTGTCAAGCGGCAAGCGGCCAAAAATGCTTTTGCCAAAGCTTTTTAAAATCTACCTCTTCTGTTTCCCACCCCCGATGGTAACGAATTTTAATTAATTATATTAAATTAAAAAAGTTTATAAAAGACATACCTGAAACTGAAAATGTATTAATTGCTACATATGCTGACGACACTGCTCTATTGTCATCAAGCCAGTCTCCTGTTGAAGCAACTAATTTGGTGCAAGAATAATTGAATAAGATACAAACTTGGTCATATTGCTGAAAAATGAAAGTAAACGTGAATAAATCAATGCATATTTTATTTACATTAAGGCGAAGCGATAGCCCTTCCTTGCTTTTAAATGGCAATGCTATACCTAAAAGTCATTGCGTTAAATACCTCGGCATGCACTTGGACAAACGGTTAACATGGAAACAGCACATACAAGGTAAAAATAAGCAATTTAAAATAAAAACCTAACAACTGTATTGACTACTCGGATATAAATCGCCATTGCATCTTGAAAATAAATTGCTATTATATAAAGGCATACTAAAACCTATCTGGACCTACGGTATGCAGCTTTGGGGCACTGCTAGTAATTCAAATATTGAAATTTTACAAAGATTTCAGTCAAAAACCCTGAGACTAATTACAAACGCCCCTTGGTTTATAACAAATAAAGCCATTCATACAGATCTTAATATGCCTTTTGTTAAAGCTGAGATTAAAAGATTTAGTACAGCATATTTACACAGAATCAGTTATCATGACATTCCTTTGGCAATCATCTTATTAGATGACAGCAATGAAATTACTAGGTTCAAAAGACAACATATTCTAGATCTTAATAACATTTATTAGTACGGTATTAAATATTTGTATTAAGTTTGTTAATATAAGCACTAGAAATAAGAACATTTCATATGAATATTGTATATTATTATTGATATCCAGTGAGTTTATGATTTTGTTATCTCATTTGCTTATTTTTTTTTAAATTGATTGCAGATAAAACATTTAAAAACAAAAAAAAACTTTTTGATTATTACTCAACTAATTCTTTTGCCTATGATGGAGTCGATACATCTTAACGTCCTTATTGCTTGACTCAGCAGCATGTAATTAGAGGACTCATTGCGTTCATTAAGGTAGTAGTCTGTGTAACTTGGGTTCAAAATATCGATTTTTTTTGCTTAATTTGAAAGTACAGAGTCTTGAGAATATTCTGGGAAAATTTCAGACAGAAATTCGAAATATTTCGGGAGTTATAACGAGTTTCCTAGAGCGCCTTGGAGTTGTTGAACTTTAAACGCGTTTTTCTCAAAACATTGTCTTTACGGTCGGCCCGGGTTCTAAATTTTTTTCTACTAAACCGATTGCTTTCAAATTTTAACAGGCTGTTCTACACACATATATTATAGTTCTCGTCGGTACTAATGAGAATTTTTTTCACTCCTAACTTTTTATTTCACAACCCTTTCTTTGCTAAAATAAAAGGACTTTTTTTCAAAGTCCGCCATTTTGTTATTTACCCTTGAAATTTAACTTGAGTAATTCCGACCAGAATGAGACATGTCAGATTAAGAATAATCAAGAATATTTGATTTCAGATAACATCAAGAGCCAAAATCATCCCGGCCACCCACGTGCATTTTTTTTGAGGTTCCAACTTTGAGTGACAATAATAATAGTAATAAAGTATTAAATTTTTTCCAATAAATTTTTTTTTATATTTTCAATATGTAAATAAAAGCACTCTAAATATTCAAGATAATTCATTTTTATTTTCCTAAAAAAAACCACCCTCCAAAGAAGTCATGAAAATAGGCATAAGTTACCAGACTACTACCTTAATTACATTCGTGGAGCAGTGTGGTCCAATAATTTTTTTTTGCTCAACCTCAACATCAGATTCTGAGACCTTTATTTGCTCAGGATAACTGTTTTTCTTTTAAAATGTTATCATAGCAGGATAAAAAGTTAATATCAAGTTTTTTGTTAACGAAGCTAATAAGTATAAGTGATAAGTGATATGATGTGTCTGAATAAAAGAACGTATAACAAACGTTTGATAAAAGTGAGATAATGATAAAATGAAAACTAAAGCTCACGGATGCACTGCTGGTCTTAGGTTAGACGCACCAACGTTTTTTTAATAAACTGTTATATTTATAATTATGCTTGTACTTATTGTCCAAAATGCTTTTATTATCAAAGTTCGAATCTTGTCCGAAAAATATTTGCTCATAGTTGATTGCTTTGCGAAAAAATAACTGTACATTCGAAGATTCCAGAAATGTCTATGGCAATCACGTGCGTTTGCGGTTGGTCATTGAAATAGGCGCACTTTACATTTCTTTATCTTGCGTAAACAAGTGCAGTTTTTCTATTGAGAAAGTATTAAAAAAAAAAAAAATAAATTGTTTTCGAGCTACATTTTAAGTAATAATGGGAAAAGCTACTATTCTGAGCTTATTGGAACGTGAAAAAGTAGACTTTTTTCACTCCCAATGACTTTCCAATCGAAACATCGCCAAAGAGATGAAACGCAGCTCCAGAACCGTTGATAGATAATTAAAGGATCCAGAGGAATATGAAAAAAACTTTAAAGGAAAATAAAAAGCCCTATCTGAACAATCAGTACGCCAAATTGCTAAGGTAAGATTAAGGATTTAGCCGGAGTAAAAGCAAGCAATGCAAAACACCTAAAGCGTTTAAAAATCAAGAAAAACCCCTCTCTGAATGAACTACGCAAAGAAAAACGGCTTCGATTCGCGAAAGAATACATGACGTGGACTGTTCAATCTGGCACTCGACTTAAGGGGTTAGGGGTAGTCTGAGGCACGAAAAAATGAGAATTTTCAGTGTTTATTTTTTTTTTGCTATTAAATCGTGTTATTTTACAATAGCAGTAATATGGCATTATTATAGAATGTGTTGGCTTGAAGTCACGAAAATTAAAAAAAAAAAATTGATTTCCAAAGTTATAGTTGTTTGTGTTGACCCAGTTCCAAAGAAAGGTACTTGGCGGTGACAACCATAAGTCCTTGGAGATTTATCTAAAATCAATCGGACAAAAAAAATTAGTTTTATAAATAGATAAACTCGGGCCTGATCAAAGGATTTTTTTTTTAAATTAACAAAATGGCGGGATCTGGAAATTTTTGTCTAAATTTTTGGGAAAAAATAAACAGTTAATTGGTCTTAAAAAATCGAAATTTTGAAAAAAAATTCTTCGATCGGGCCCGAGTTTATTATGCATTCTAAAAGCTGTATAAATTTCATTAAAATCTAGTGAGCGGTTTTCGAGTTACAGCTGTCACCAGTTCAAAAAATAGAGTTTTGAGAAAAACGCGTTTAAAGTTTCACACTAGCGCTTTGAAGTGCCCGAGCTCTCTTTGTTATTTGTGGAATAACTCAAAAACTAATTATCGGATCAACGTGAAATTTTAAGAGAATATTTTTAAGATATTACACTTAAAGAAAATGATAAAAAATAAAATAATTTTTTGAAAATTCTGACTACCCCTAACCCCTTAATGATTGGCGTTCAGTGGTCTTTACTGATGAAAAACGTTTTAATTTAGATGGCTCTGATGGCTTTCAATCCCATTCATAACGCCCGAGTAGTAAAGTCGTTTATTTCGAGTCAAAACGTTAATGTCATGACCTGGCCACCATATTCTCCAGATCTTAACATAATTGCAAAAGTTTGGGGCTGGCTAACACGGAAGGTATACGAAGGAGGAAAGCAATACGAAGATAAGGAAACATTAACTGCAGCTATTAAACGGGCTTGGAGGGAGATTTCCTTGAGCTACATACATAGCTTCCCTGTATCATTCTCTGAAGGACCGGATATATGAAGTTATTACTAACAAAGGAGGAAGTACTCATTACTGGAATTATTATTTTTTATTTCTAATAAATCAAACAGTTATACGAACTAAAAATTTAAGTTAAAAACAAAATTATTTCCTTATAAAAAATTTAAAATCTTATGCGCGTCTATTCTAATGACCAAGAAAAATACACCTTTTCTTTTTGAGTAGCTGTAAGAAAATGTTTGAAAACTACAATTTTGTTAAGTTTGAATAATTATTTGAATATTATATTTAAATTATCAATAATTTATCCATGTTTTTGCATATCAACTTGTTTTCAATCATCATTAAAATAATAAATATTTAAACAATTGTAATGCAAGTAAACGTGCGTCTAACCTATTGACCAGCAGTGTATATGTATGACGAAAAAAATACATACATACATACATGTACATACACAAAAAATTATGAGAAATAATACACACAAAATCGCATGTCTGGTATAATAACATAAATAACAAGGACATAAAGAGGGGCAAAAAGTGGCAGCTGAAATCAAAAGCATAGACTTAGAAAACGTTAACTAATACTATAAACAAACTTGACTCATTTGAGGGCGAGACAGGGATCACAACTTTTTGCATAACTTAGAGTCTTATCACACGAAGCAACTTTTGTTGCGGCAACTCTTAGTTTTATGGCGAGGGGGCGACGAGGAGAGGAGAATCGCGCCGAGTTTCCCGTGTTCAGCAACTCGCTTTGTGTTCTTATTCGTAACAGTTCGCTGCGACGTTTTTCGGCATTCGTGTTCTTTCTTTCGTAGTACATAGTTGCATTTGCGTATATTTTTTTGAAATTAATATTTTGAATATATTTAAAAAATTTAATTTCATCTTTTGGTAAGTAATTTGCAAATATGTATACAAATATACATAATATAACATAAATATTTTAAAAAATGGAGTATGACGAAAAAATCGAATTAATTAACGATATTGTGAAATGTATGGATGAAGCCATACAAATTGATTCAGACGATAGTAAGAAGAGTGATATATCTTTGTTTTAATAAATAAAATGTATTTCTTAATTGACAGAGCTGATTAATATATGTATGTGATAGAGTGGCCCTAATACCTATAAGGAAAAAGAAGCGACAATGGGTTAAAGTAAAGAGTAGACAATGGGTTAAAGTAGGTTAAAGTAAAGTGAAAGAGAATGAGAAAAAAACTCGAGCAGAGTTGCGCAACACAAGTTGCTCGTGTGAAGGTAATGGGCAACAGCAAAAGAGAATCGCCCGAGAATAAGCAACAAAAGTTGCTTCATGTAATCGTACACTTAAGTCGATGAATAAAGAAAAAATACCACTCAAAAGGGCACTTATAAAACAATAGTTTAAAACAATAAAACAACATATTATTATATAAAAACCACTTTGTTAAATAACATATACATACATTTCTTCTCAATATTCAATTCGATTTATGGCGATTAAACACGACTTTATATTGCAATTTAATTTATTATAAGAGATCATTTTTGAGCTATTCTAACTGCGCGGTCCGCGTGTTTCTATTGCCTCACTTCTCTAGCTTTTCGTAGCGCATGAAAGTTTATTATATTTCTAGTTACCTCCTCAGGAATATTAGTTCAAATATATTGTATGACTGTTGGTTCCGTTATACGTTTGTTCAAAAAGTATCTAGGGTAGCGTAGTTCTTTCATGGACCTCTTCAGTTTTGGAAACAAATGGCTGGGGCACCATTAATATGTAGTTTTTGCTCAAATATTCGCGCACAAGCGATGGTGCAAAAGCCAATTTTTGTTCTTCCACAAATCCGGGCCTTTCTGACCGATTGCTTAGCGGAAGTTGCATATCACTAGCAGGTAATATTCTTTATTGACCCTCTGGCAAGAACTCATGATGCACCATTCTTCTGCAATCGAAAAAAAAAACTCTTAACCTTAATTTTTTTTGGAATAAGCAAAAATTGGAACACAAATCAAAACGGGTCCATTCAAAACAGCTGTCAAAAATTAACTAAACAAACATACTGGCTGGCCTTGTCAGCATAAGGAAGTGATATGAGTACCAACAAAACAATCGGAAATCGAATACATGTATCCGACCTTTGGGGGGGATGTGGTAACTTCCTTTTGAACTTTTGAAACATTCGAAATCAGCCACTTCTTGACGATCATAGTAGATTGTTTAGGATCGTTATAATGCAGCAGACTACATCTACGAGCTGCTTTAAAATATCTAAATACCGTAATTTATTTAATGTAATCGACGATACTCAACGATCCAGGTCCCCTAGATGCAATCGCAACCCAAATCATAATTCCATAACCACAATGTGAATGTAATGTTTTGCAGTTGCAGAGGTGTACGAAAATGTCGGATATTCTTGAATATTTCTCTTCTACTCCTTTGACTACATGCCGCATGGTTTGTTAGAAGTTAATTTTCTTCCCCGCAACCGCTCAAAATTTCAACAATATTTTTTTCAATCCGATTTTATAACGTTATACACGGCGTATCAATTATTACCTACATTAATACTCGTATAAGCTATTTCATACCAGTAGATGTTTGCTTATGTTACCAGCAAATTACTACATTGCTTAATAAAAGTAACTAACTTCAGGGAAATCTATTAAATTCGATCTATGCATTTGCCATGCCAATTATTTCATTACCAATTTCGGTTATGAAAATATATATTCACCGTCACCGTTTGTGCCAGTTTTTTTCTTCATTGTATACACTGTTTTGTAAAAAGGTAAGGCGCTGAAAGACGAAACGATTGAATAGTTTTTTTCGTGTTGCAACTTCAGCCAATTTGAAACATGTAGTTTTGAGAAAAACACCTGTAAATATAAACTGAATGAACCGAGCAGCTACACTTTAGAAGGTTGTAACAGAACTATTCATTTAAAATTCTAACATGTTACTTTCAAATAAATATGTAAAAAACAAATAATTGATTTTTGCTAATTAACAAAAATCACTATATTCATACTATTAGTGAATATATGGTGTATTCAACATTATACCATAATATCTGCCGTATGCACCTTTTCCTTTGAATCTGGTATATGAGGACTTGAAAAGTTATGTTCATTATACCACTCCGAAACTATTATCTCAACGTGTTGTTAGAGTGTTTAACTTCATACTAAGTAGCTACTAAATAGAAAACAAAATCATTACTTATATAAAGATTGCTTATTTCGTAGTGGTAAAGTACATACATATATCTTTATGTATATATGTATGTAGTGTGTTTTTAGAAATATCCTTAATGCTTTAAATACTAGTGTATTTATAAAAGTTTGCTGATATGTCTACAATGTGTACCTATACATATTAATATATATAATAACTAATAACTGAATACATATGTATGTACATATATGAATATATACATATGTATATATTCGTAGTATATCTTCTAATGAAGGTCAAATAAACTTTCTTGTCTAGACTTTTGGTAGACTTATGATTGTAACTCTAACCTATTTGCATATACCAGCGATAGTGAAGCAAGTTAAAGGTAATTAAGCAAAGGATATGCCAAAGTTCTTCATATATACATACATATGTATGTATGTACATATGTTAATTTCAATGCCAAAGCGTTATTCAACCCTTTAGTTACTAAGTTGAATTAAAATAGTTTGCGACGAACTACTAAAACACACATACATATGTTATTAAATACATTTATATTTTCAAATCTTTCCTCCCGTTATTCACTAATATATTACAATTATTGCGAAGGCAAGGGTAAATTATTAATGCTTTGTTGGCATTATTATTCATCCATTACTATTTTCCATGTACACATAAGGGCGAAAAGCGAATATGAGGATGTTACGCCATGTGGTTATGTAAATCTTGGACCTGCGCATATTAGGGGTGCCAAATTATGATTACTCGGCCAGTTCACTCTGTCCCTTTTTCGCCCAATGTCAGCACATTTAAAAGAGCATCCTTTATATATTATAATACAGTGTTTAGAATATCGCAATGGCGCACAGTGTATTATTGGATAAACTTGGTATTAATAACACTAGTCAACATATCTAAAGGGCTATAACTATTCTACAGTTCTTTTTTTATGCCACTTAGAGCCTACGTGGCAATTTACTCTAAGTATAAGGGAAACGAAACGGTTTTCCTTTTTCAGTAAAGCCTAAATTTTTTACCAATCTTATTAGTATTAAATTGTTTGTAAAAAAAAGTTCAGTGGGAATGGTGACAAAACATCCATCGTACGTGGTTCGCTTATGTTTTTGTGAAACTGCAGTAAAATTTCGAGAAAAACTCGTTTGAAGTTTTACGTGCTCAAGCTGATCGACGTACATTTTTATAATTTTTAGGCATGGATTTAAGTGAATAATTCATATAGGTATGTATATACAGTTGACCCAGTATAACTATCACTTTCTTTTGCATTGTTCCCTGCCTTCCGATATATTTTTAAGTATACCATCAAATGGAATTTCAAGATCGGTTTTTCAAACACTTGCGTCAAACGATTAAAGAAAGGGGGAAGATTTGAACGAACGAACTTATTTCATAATCTTTGAATTATTCTTTCTCAAATAAAAAAAAATGAAATTCAAATAGTTCCTTTCATTTTGTTTTTATTTGGTGGCACTTACTATGGGTCACACTGTATAAAAATAATATCTCTATATACCCATAGTTTTATATACAAATACATACATATGTATGTATATTGGAGTAAATGTATTGTCAACACACGGTACGTTCTCTACAATAGAAACAAAAAGCAACAATTGATTCTCTGTGAAACACCACCAATGTGCAACTTCGTGAAAATGGCGCTGCTAAAGTCGTAGCAAAAAGGCAAACTTTGCAATCAGAAAAGTATTTTCCAGTTTTATTGTTGTTTTCATATACACATATGTATGAGATTCTTTTTCATGTTTTTGGACGCATTCACTTTTCGTACATACGCATTGGGAATCTCCCATCAATTCGAGTTCAAATTATCCCCTTTTTCAATGGTAAAGATTCAGTTTGACTTTGTCGCTTTACTCAGTCTGGTTCGGCGCTACAATTTTATACAATCAAGTATTTTACAAACAAGAAACACTTAAATTAATAACGGCGCTATTGGATAGTTGGTTTGTCAACAAATTGCTACTTTGTACTTTTTTACTTTTGTATTGTCTCATCTAAATAATCTGAAAGTGGTGCAAAAGTTTTTGGGTATCTACGTAAGTTCAGTTGCAAGAAACTAGTTAAGTTTGTATACATATGTATGTTTTTAATTTCTACAAGTAATGACTCCGAAGCAACAGGTGCAACAGACTAATTGTAATGCAGGTGAATAAAAAACATAAATATATTATTTATATTTATTTATATAACATTAAAAAATTCTTTTTAAGTTTATCGTACGGAAATCTAATGAATATTGTGGGCATTTGCGATTTATAATATATATGTATATAAAGTGTCTTAAAATCTTAAATTGTAATAAGACTAGTATAAAAGTGTAAAACACCTTCCAAAAATTTAAAATTGGTAGACTTTAAAATTAAAATAAAGTAAATTTAATTAAACAAACCATTAAGAATTTTGTAGTAAGAGAGCAAGACATTTTTTTTTTATTTACGCAAGAAACAATAAGTCCCGCAGTGCTGCAGTAAAATGATTTCTGATTCTCTACGACCCGAGAAAAAAAAAAACAATTATATAAGCATAATCAACTCTCTCAGTTCTGTCAGTCATCATTTTGTAAATTCATCTTTTTGTTTTTTTACTGCCAATTATTTTTCTTCATAAACCGCGGGTAACATCGCAGACAAACCTGGTATATATTACATATGTATGTATATAGATATGTTTTAAATTTTTAAAGTGAGTTAGTGGATAGTTATCTCTAAGAAAATAAAATAGCGTATTTTACACTTAAAGGTGTTTTTTTGTGCCTAAAATAACTAAATTGGGCGAAAACTTGACCTAGGCCCCATATAACTAATATCAGGATTTTCGAAATTCCGGGTGACTTTACTCTATATAATTGGTTTTTTAGTATGTGACATGTTAATAGTATGTTGTATGGGGAAAATAGATAAAATCTGGTCGATACTACCCCAACTGCCATATACTACATATAATAGTTTTATATATTATATATAAAAAGTACGTGCCACGTTGTTTTTCCGCAATGGACTCTTAACCCATTACTTCCCAAGCATCGAAATCATTGGAATTTTTTGTGAAATTTGTAACTTGGGCTCTTAATACGTTAAGAAAGAAGAATATGAAATAAAAAAAAATACCTTGATTGATGAATGAGCCCGTCATATAAATAGGACACTGGGGATATATGCTCAGAAAAAATTAAAGATAACGCTTATAAGAAAATCAATTTTATTAAAATTATCATCGTATTTAAGCTTATTTTGTATGATAAGGTATAAAACAATCACTGCAAAGTGTTTTATCGCATTTGACACAAAAAGTAAGAGGTTTTTTTTTACAACCTAGTCTTTGGCAACGCCTCTGTTTGTCCCTCTTCATCATGTAGTGACCTAAATTACAAAATTGACCAGTTTTAAAAATTCATATTAAAATAATGTAATACTTTTAATAGCGAGAAAATAATATTATAATAAAAAAGTAATACATGAATATAAATTTCTACAGAAATAATTAAAGTAAACGGTCAGTTTTGAAAAAAAAAAAATTACTATGGTGTTCTATAAATAGGACAGTGGGAAGGAATGGGTTAAACTACTGAATTGATTTTAGGAAAATTTAGCACAAGGTGTCCAGTTCGAACCAACTTAGAAGATAGGATAGTTAAGACAATTCATAAATAAAGAATACAGTGAAAGCTCTCTTAAATAGACGCACAATAAGCGAACATCTCCATTAACTGGTCAGAAACGCTGCACAGTGGTCGGTGTTGTATGGAATCAGCGGCCAAAAATACGTCCACTGCATATATAAAAGTGAAACTTTTGCCAAAGCTTTTTAAAATCCCCCTCTCCCGTTTCCCACTCTGCCACCCCCCGAAGGTAAAAAATTTTAATTAATTATATTAAATTAAAAAATTTGATAAACGAAAAAAGGATTTTTTTTGAATATTATTCAACTAAATCAAAAACTGATTTTAATAAAATTGATTTACTTTTGCATGATAGTTTCTTTGACTGGTGATGAAAGGATCTATGCACTGGTGCATAGTGAATAACATCAGGAGCGTGAATTAAAATTTTACGAACTGACGAAGGAAGATAATACCAGAAATATTTTGAAGTTAATTCCTTTACAGGATCTAGCGCAAATCTAGTGCATTGAGGGTTTATTAAACTAATTCCTTTTGAAATTGAATTCAAACAGGACGGCAATAGCGGGCGGACGAAGGTCGGTTTGCAGTTTTCACATATTCCTATTGATAATAGGTAATTAGAGGACTCATTCCCTTCATTAATTACATTTCTGACGCAATGTGGTCCAATAATTTTTTTTATCTCAACTTCA
The DNA here is from genome assembly GCF_024586455.1 of Bactrocera neohumeralis. Lineage (NCBI taxonomy): Eukaryota > Metazoa > Arthropoda > Insecta > Diptera > Tephritidae > Bactrocera > Bactrocera neohumeralis. The sequence goes on along the minus strand of NC_065919.1, from coordinate 32,778,654 downwards.
ACATCAGATTCTGAGACAGTTTTTCCTTTGAAACCTTTTTAAAAGTTAATATTGTAGGTTGCTATATATATTTCTGGCCTAATAATGTATGTAAATAGGCATATTTATCAACGAAAATGTTTTTTTTTTATTTTTTTTTTGTCGATTGCTGTTTTGTTTCGGGCTCATACGCATAGATCCATGATTCGTCACCGGTGACGATCTTATAAACGTCTTTTGAAGCACCGCAATCGTATTTTTTCAGCATTTCGTCACACCAATCCACACGAGCCTTTTTTTGAGCGATTGTCAAATTGTGCGGGATCCAACAAGAAAAACCTTTTTTACGGCCGGGTGTTCATGCAATATCGAATGTATGCTGGTGGGAGAAATGCATAGGCAGGCATGCTATCTGAAAGTATGTTACATGACGGTCTTGCATTATCAGTTCACGTACAGCATCGATGTTTTCTGGCACAACGGCTGTTTTTGGACGACCTTCACGGAATTCGTCTTTGAGCGAGCGTCGGCCACGATTGAATTCGTTGTACCAGTTTTTCATAGTGCTATAGGATGGTGCTCCATAGCCATACAAAGATTTTAGTTCATCGATGCACTCTTGTCGTGATAATCCACGTCGAAAGTTGTGAAAAATGATCGCACGAGAATGTTCACGAGTTAATTCCATTTTTTGGCCGAGATGAATTTTTTAATTCCCTGTAAATAAAACAATTCACGATTAAATGACAAAACGTTCTGAGTGATGTTATGCTAAAAAATGTCAAACTTTCCAATGGAAATGTCAGATTGCACCTGGCAACACTTAGTGTTGCCCTAGGCCAGAATATATATAGCAGCCCTCGTATCAAGTTTTTTGTTAACGAAGCTTCTAATAAGTAAATAATGAAGCTTTATTAAATTTGCTTCGGTGATATTTCATCACACATTTTCTAAACACCAAAATTCAAAAATATATAGACGTGAAAGTTTACACCGATATGATGTGCCTAAATAAAAGTACGTACAAAACAAACATTTGATAAAAGTGAGAAAATGATAAAATGAAAACCAATGCTCAAATATAATGAAAAAAAAACACATAAAAATAATAAAATATGCACGAATATACGTACACGTAAATTCAAAAAATTATAATAAATAACACACAAAAAATCACATGCCTGGTAGAATAACATGAATAACAAAGAAAGTTGCAAAAAGTTGCAGCAGAAATCAAAAGCATAGACTTAGAAAACATTAACTAATATCAACAAACTTGATTCATTTAAGGGCGAGACAGGGATCACAACTTTTTGTATACCTTAAATCGTTGTATAAGGAAAAACATACCACGCAAAAGGGCACTTATAAAACAATTGTTTTAAAATAATAAAACATTATATTATTACATAAAAACTACTTTGTTATATAACATATACCTTTATTATCAATACTTATTTCGATTTATGAGGATTAAACACGATTTTATATCGCAATTTAATTTATTATAAGAGCTAATTTTTAAGCTATTTTCACTGCACAGTCAGTGTATTTCTATTGTCTCACTTCTCTTGCTTTTCGTAGCCCCTACAAATGGGATAGACCAAAAATGTATTTACCGTTAGTTTTATTGGTGTTTTAAGAAATATCCTTGATACAAACAGTGGTAAATTTCAAACTTTTATTTTTTTATTTTTGGCCTATGAAATCGACCAGTGTGCGCTGGTAACCAGACATTGAGAAATTTATTTGTATGAATATATTCAAACTTAAACCTCAAGTACAATCTATTGGATTCTTATACCGACAAAAAAATCGTAAATAAAATTGTCACTGTATTAAATAGTTTATTACATGAATAATAGTATAAAATGTATACGACAGCAAGGCGTGGCCGAATCCCTTAGTGGTTCTATATATAAGTAGTATACTTATGTATATGTACATATGTATATAAAACTGCTTGGATTTCTATCCTCAGATTGACGTTTTTCATCATTAAGTATTTCGCTGGCTTTGATTCTTGTAAGTTGCAAGAGTATAAAATGTTCGACTGCACCCGAACCTTACTTGTTTTTATATTAAATTTTCTTATAATTTTTTCCACTGTGACACAGTGTGTCCTTGTTTCGACCCAAGCGTTCGCGAGTCTTTTTTTATAAGCTAGAAAACCAGATGAGTTATTCAATTATACATTATATAAATATGCGCACTTACGTATATTTTACTTTACGCACATACATAAGTACAAGTGCACGTGTGTACTCGTACATACATATACATACATACATATGTATATCTAATTAGTTCAACCACCATCAGATTACTTATTGTGCGCGAAGTTGTTTGTGCATTCATATTTTCAGTACATAAAACTACGTGCATTTAAGAAATATGAAGTCAGTTGCAAAGGCCGGCAAGAGATTTGCTCGTAAAGCGTAAATTTTTAAAAATAATAACAAAGAAATACGCAATTTCGATTGTATTTTGTTTTCATGGTTTTATTCTTACGAATACTTCTGTTATAGTATGCGCAAAGGATAAAATTTCACGGGCCCATTTCGCTAGCACTTATAAACATTATGTTATGAAATTATTTGAAAATAATATGAGCAGATGAGTAGGATATGAAATCCATAATATAAACTTGTATATGGAGTCATTCATTGTGTGTTTTGGCTTTGTTAAAGAATAATAATTATTCTTCGCACAGGTACGAATACATTATACCCATGTGCCGTATCATGCAATTAAGTAAATTTTTTTACTCAGCTGCCTACCTTATCAAAAAGTACAGTTTTTGTTAACTTAACTTAAATTATTCTGTTATTTTCCTGTAATATGGTACAAGAAATCGAAGTACGGTAGAAGATCATTGGTTATGTTTTTTTTTGTGGGTGGCCGCGCCCCTTAATAAGTTCTTTTCTCACAAATATATATTTTCACTTAGAATAAAATAATATAATTGTTATTACTTTATAGTAGTCTAAAACTCAATAGTCAAAACTGAAGACCTCTTTCATATCTTTAATGAAATCAACTTAACATTAAGTGAATGAATTGGGCATTTAAGGTACTACTTCGCAGAAACAAATCTGACGAAATTTTGCATAAAGCATTAAAGATAATGCAGATCTTACATTGCTAGGATTATTGTATTAACATATCTAACAGAAGAATGAAGAGGTAATACTCAAGATTTAATTTAAATTAAATGATTAGAAAAGTGTCTCAATATAAAATTTGAACAAAATATTATTTTGTCAGACTTTAACGTGAAAAGCCGTTCTGTTGTAGGATAATGGCGAATTTTTGAACAAACAACACATTCGAAATGATACAGAATTTTTTTAGCCAAATGAGGACAATTTTTTCTTAGTTGGTTCATAAATGGACACCTGGAACAGTTATTAAGGGGCTATACCAGTGTGACGCATGAAAAATTAAGCGATTTTCGTGAATTTTTTTAAGAAAAAGTACGCGATTGAATATTTCGAACTTCTTTGACCATCATAAGGTATATTTTCAGCTATATTTTAAGATTTTTTTTACAAAAATGTTTAAAAATAACGGAGTTATGGGCTGTCTTCGGAGGAGCCAAAAAAAGTGCCCCAACTGCTGGCGTGATTTTGGCCGAATGAGTGGCTGAAACAAAAAAATGTGAAAAGTTTATTAAACTTAAAGATATTTCCTATACAATGACCTACGATCTTTGAAAACTATCAAAGTTTTTTTTAGGTAAAAAATTGTCGTTTTTTTAATGCCAAATTGACAATTTTCAACCAATCAGTATTCAAAAATACTTAGTTTTCATTTGAAGTCGATCGGTTAATTTTTCGTTGAGTTACGCCAGCAATTTAAACGCGTTTAAAGCTTCACTTATACATATGTATATGTATGAAAGTGTCACACTGGTATAGCCCCTTAACCGCATTGAAGAAGGTCTGCCGAGTCTACGTAATCAGAACGAATCCGGATTTTTATTCGACCGAGAACTATCAACTCGACAGCATTCCTCAAAATTACTTCAGTAATTTTTTTTGTGACTTCAACAAAAAGATAAAAGCGGTCGTAAATGTAATCATTAACCATTCGTCCAGCAACAATTTTAAGGGTCAGACAACAATTTTTAAAGCTCAATTTGAATGAAAAAAGGTTTTATTTTTAGTTGAATTTAAGAACAAAATATGGAACATCAAAGGCTCAATCATAACTTTTATATCAATTGCGAAACCTGGCTAATCTATAGGATATTAGATCTACCATATACATGCATACGTATATACATATATGTATACGCTATTTTATAAAATGTAATCCATAAATTAAACAGGTACATATATCATTTAGCAGATGCAGACCAGTGGGATAATGCTCAATAATCCAATCAAATAAATGAATGGTTTTCATTGGTTTATGAGTTGTTTGAGAATGGGGACAACTAGGTTGGATCTCTAGTTACTTGACTGTTGCATACATGTATTTCGAAACACATATTATATCAGTGGTCTGATTAATGGCGGACTTATGGTCGTCGCAATGGTCCGCTTCCAATTTGAGTTTAGTGTATTCAGTCCACTTGTACGAACGCGTTTTAATGATGCTAAATTGTTTGGACTAATGAGTGGAAAGAAAAATAACTCCAGATACACCACAAAAACCGTTAAGCACGGAGGTGGTAGAGTGACGTTCGCAATTAGAAACTCAATATATTTTTTTTAAAGAACTATTAAAAAAATCTTGAATAGTTCTTTTAAAAAAATTTTTTTTAAGGGGGTATTCTGGTCTAGAAGCATGAATTTCAGGTAATTTTTAAAGTGTCGTAAAAAAAGGCAATTAATAGTTTTACTATCCATTTATTTATTAGTTATTTGTTAATTTTAGAAGAGTACAGAAAAAAATTAAAAACTAAAAAAAGGAAAAAATTTCAAAAATTTTGAGCTGACGAAGTGGGTGGTCTCTAAAAATGTCCACGTGACCATACCCATGATTTCAAGCCTCCTAGTTATCTGAAACCAAAAAAAAAATTATTAATAATCTAGAATAATGTCGCAATGACCGGAACTACGGAAAAGTGGGAAAAATTTTTTTTCACAAAATGGCGACTGCCTGAAAAAAAAAGTTTTTTTGGATCAATTTCTCTGACTATTTCGAATTTTTTTTAAATAATAAAAATATAAATTTGGGGATGGGGCTACTTCCAACCATAGACAAGCCTATAAAGAAGACTATAAAAATTTCAAGTAAATCGGTCCAGTAGAACCTGAGAAATCGTGGGTATCGTTCCGAAAAAGTCAGTTTTGAGAAAAACGCGTTTAAAGTTTCGCGTAATGTCTTTTGTTCGATTAGTTCCGGGCGAACCAGTTTGGATGCCGGGTCAGAAAAATGCCTATATCTCCGAAAATAATTTTAATTTTGAAAAATCCTTGTACACATATTCTTGAATAGTTAAACTTTGAAAATATAAAAAAAAATCGATTTTTTTTAAATTTCTAGACCAGAATACCCCCCGTTATACACAACGTATTCCTCAACTCAGAAATTCATTTTTTTCCTTTTTATGTTAGTAATAAAAACGTGGTATTATTACATACTCCAAGTGTACTATTTCTCTGTCCATGACTGTATATAACTCCATATAAGTATATCTCGATTAATTTTAGGTGATACATACAACCGGTAGGTGAACAAAACATTTGTACTCTGTAGCAACATGTTGCTAGAGCATAAAAATGTGTCAATATTTTAATCGTGCAAGAATATTTTTATTGTGGTAATATTGATAAAGGATGCGTTCAAGCTACGTAATAACTACAGCAGTACAGCAACTGTGTTGCATATTTGCTGAAACTCTTCTGATGTGCAGACAAAAATTTAGATTGATGAGTTTTGCATAAATTGCGCACAAAAAGTGACGGTAGAAGGTGGCGCTGTTGCTGGTGTTGCCAAAAATTCGCTCAGAACGTGATACTTTGACAAATTTGAAATACTGCTTGATTGACATCTTGAACGCACCCAAAATATAAAGCTTCAGAAGGCAGCAATTTTCCCCACATGTGTTGAGAAGGAATAATGTTAACATAAACATCTGATTTCTGCTGGCTACCTTCACATTTTTCGAAGGAGTCATGGTCAAAGGTTTTAAAGCTGCCAGAATTCGTATAACCAATTCACGTAGAACTTTTGCTTTGCTTTGCGTCAGACATTTATTTCGACAGCAAAGTTTGGTGTACGCTTTTCACATAAAAAGTTTTCGATGCGAAGCCAAGCAAAATGTTAGCTTTAAACATTTTATTAGAGAGAACACTGAAAGTAAAGCTTTCATTGCGGCATACTCTTTGTTTTCTGCGCTTCGTTGTTGCAGTATGAACTGTCACGCAAAGGGAGGAAAGTTGTATGTGAATGGGCCTTCATAGTTAAAAGAAGCTAGTTTTTTGGTTATCACGTGGTTCCATTTCATCAATGAGACGAGGGCAAATTTACAGAGTCAGACGAAAATTTTGCGTCTCGTAACTTTCTTATCCGAAATCCAAATTTTCATAATTTTACTCTTTGTCTAAAAAAAGCAATAAATGATTATAATTTTGCTAGTTGAAAGGGTTAGAAAGCAACAATGAAATTATCTGCTTATATTGGAAACAACAGAGTCTGACTTGTAGCTACATACTTACGTACATTAGTATAATTATGCTTCTTTAAGCTTGTCGTCATTTATTTCTTATTTCCATTCTATTTGTCTCCTGTTGACATAAAAGACAAATCATTTTAACTTTATTTCCCTCCCCTCTTATCGGCTTGCCATTATGAGCATGAGCTTACCAACCCCTCTAACGTCTGAAAATTGTCATTAACATTTGGTAGTTCATAGTCTTCGCACATAAGAGATAGTGGTAAAAGCGACGCCATATATAAGGGCCTTTTACATATACTTCAAGTGCCTGGCAGAAACAAGGGTGAGTCCGGAGTATACATAAATGTGGCATATGTAGACATATACATTGTATATATGTACATACGTATATAAGGGAGAATATAGTTCGGTTAATGTCGCTGTCGCGATGCCTATTTCTTTATGACTATGGCGGTTTGATGTGTTTTTGGTTTTCCCCCTTTGTGTGCACTGCTTCGGGCTCTGTTGGGAATTTTGATTTTCTTCGTTCTTTTTTGTATTGCAAACACGTTAGCCCAAGAGTGCTTGTAAATACATAAGTAAAAGGAATATCTTTCAAAATTTCGTGCAACTGTTGATTGTCCTCCTTTAACTGTTTTGTCCGGAATACTTTATTGGTCGATCTCAACAACCAATCACAATCACTTTCAAAATGGCCGTAGTTCAATTCGATGCATTTCTTTTATACAGTAATTTTTTGTGATTTAAATCATCTTAAAGATATCGCTGAACGTCTTTACTACTGATTTTTGACTGCGTATATTATCTTGTAGTTAATGGGTTGAAGTAATTGAAATTAATAAAAACAATAAAACCGTTAATTGATATTATTAATCATTATTAAACACAAACTTGCAATAATGACAAATCTAAATTTGCCCATTCCTTTTGGAGATTTATAATATAGCGTTGAAATAAACATATTACTATTACAATAAAGCATTTAATTATTTCGCGCACTGTATTACAATGACAAAAATGTTTTTGCCAAATCAGATGTGCTGCGCTTAAGAAAAAGCCTTTGTAGTCACAGAAACCCATTCCAACTTTCTAACACCGAGTAAACCAAAGTTTCATTGGCAAATAAATGGCTTTTAAATAGTGTTTATTGAAGATTCATAAGTAAATGAGATGAAGCAATTTGAACCACAAACTCTCCATTTCGTTGTTACCGACAGTTATCAAGAATCCATTTTAAATGATTTTAACGGAAGCAACCTTTAAATATTACATATAAACACCATATTTGTGCGCAGTAGATTACTGAAATGGAGTAGTGGATTTCATTGATTCTTAATGTTTGAAACTCTTCCCACGGTCCCTTCATTTTATTTTGATGTTTCTAAATTGTAGCTTGTCTCGTCCAGTTTCTGGATTTTACTCCACGAACTTAACAAAGTTTTCACATTTCTATTGATTTATACATAATAACTGATTAAAAAAGTTTGAAAATATAAGTATATTAGTTCTTTTTACCCATTTTTCATTTTCTATTAATATTTTTCCTAAATAAATTCATGAATATTTAACTACAACTCTAGTCCAGCGGTTCCCAGCCAGTTGTTCGCAGAAGGGAAGATATGGCCCGCGAATGATTTAAAATTTTTAAATATCGGGACATTCACTAAGAAATTTCTTTTTTTTTAATGCAATTTATTTATTTTATTCACATCAGTTTCAAAAGACCTTCCAGGCCGTGGTGCATCCTCAAGATCGAAATTGCCGACTGATGAAAATCATTAAACTTAAAATATGCTGAAAATGCTGTTTCCGATCTTTGGTCACCAAACAAAATATATTCCAAAAAATTTAAGATTTTTTTTTACAAATAAGCCTTACTATATCAATTGTAACGTATGTATACAAATATACAAAAATGAATCAATAAAGTTTAAATACACCTAGTTGGATTAATCTACGACACGTTTATTTGTTTTAAAATGAATATATTTTGTGTGTGTTTTTATATCTATTTCTACATCCTTTGAACATTAAATACAGCATATCAAAATATTTTTTGTTTTACACAGATAAAAAAATGTATACTAAAGCTTAAAATTCGCCTAATTCATATCAAAAAAGTTTACATACACTAATGATTATTTACATAAATCAAAAGTAATTACAATATTTTAGAGGTATTTTTTATTTTTATTTTTTGCCTTTATTTTGTTGCAATTATTGTCCCCAGACGTCGACGCATGCTCCCCTCTCGATTTCTGGTATTATTTCCAGATATTTTGACCCACTATGTCAATAAGGCAGCTTTAAGGCACTATTACTTATGATGAAATCGATGCTTTCGAATATGGTTCCATATATGTATGTTGAATAGGATTAATGCCTGGTGATTGCTGGGGCGTATGGAGTTATTTGCAATTGTATAACAACCATTCACATTCAAGATAAGACCCAAATTACGCACACTTGGACGTACATTATTTTTTTAAATTTTTCATTAATTAATTCCAAGTGTACAGCTCCAGAAGCACCCATACACCTTCAAACCATTATATTATATCCACCGTGTTTTACTGTTGGCAATACATTTTTTCTTTGAAGTTCTTCATAGATATTTCTCCACACTTTTCGTATCCCATCCGAGCCAATTATATTCAATTTTGATTCGTCGCTGAACACAATATTTTCCCAAAACGAATACGGTGCGTTTATGTAAATGTTGTTTAGCAAACGCCAATCTCTTCTTCTTATTAAGGTAGATTTAAAAAAATTGATAAGCACATGTATCTGAACATTTTGACAAGATAATTTTTTAATTTTGAAAATAATATTCGAAAGCATGGAATTTCATCGAAATAACAGACATGCCTTATCGACATACATAGTTGGGCAAAATATCCGGAAATAATACTAGAAATCGAGTGGGGAGCATGCGTCGACGTCTAGGGACAATAATTGCAACAAAATGTCGGCCAAAAACCGCTAAAACTTTTGTAATTACTTTTGAATAATATAAATAATCTTTAGTGTATGTAAACTTTTTTGATAACAATAAGGCGGATTTTTTTGTTCTGCAATATCTGTTTTTATACTCTCGCAACAATGTTGCTAACGAGAGTATTATAGTTTTGTTCACATAACGGTTGTTTGTAAGTCCTAAAACTAAAAGAGTCAGATATAGGGTTATATATACCAAAGTGATCAGGGCGACGAGTAGAGTCGAAATCCGGATGTCTGTCTGTCCGTCCGTCTGTCCGTCCGTCCGTGCAAGCTGTAACTTGAGTAAAAATTGAGATATCATGATGAAACTTGGTACACGTATTCCTTGGCTCCATAAGAAGGTTAAGTTCGAAGATGGGCAAAATCGGCCCACTGCCACGCCCACAAAATGGCGGAAACCGAAAACATATAAACTGTCATAACTAAGCCATAAATAAAGATATTAAAGTGAAATTTGGCACAAAGGATCGCATTAGGGAGGGGCATATTTGGACGCAATTGTTTTGGAAAAGTGGGCGTGGCCCCGCCCCCTACTAAGTTTTTTGTACATATCTCGGAAACTACTATAGCTATGTCAACCAAAGTCTACAGAGTCGTTTTCTTCAGGTATTTCTATATACAGTTCAAAAATGGAAGAAATCGGATAATAACCACGCCCACCTCCCATACAAAGGTTATGTTCAAAATCACTAAAAGTGCGTTAACCGACTAACAAAAAACGTCAGAAACACTAAATTTTACGGAAGAAGTGGCAGAAGGAAGCTGCACCCAGCCTTTTTTTAAAAATTGAAAATGGGCGTGGCGCCGCCCACTTATGGACCAAGAACCATATTTCAGGAGCTACTAGACCGATATCAATGAAATTCAGTATATAATATTTTCTTAACACCCTGATGACATGTACGAAATATGGGTGAAATCGGTTCACAACCACGCCTTCTTCCAATATAAAGCTATTTTGAATTCCATCTGATGCCTTCTCTGTATAATACGAGTATAAACATTAGGAACCAATGATGATAGCGGAATAAAACTTTACAAAAATACGGTATTTGAAAAATATGTAAATGACGTATAATGAAATCTCGATTATCACTTTACCATGCGAGAGTATAAAATGTTCGGTGGCACCCGAACTTAGCCCTTCCTTACTTGTTATTTATTGAATCTGCTTTTTCTTTTGAAAGCCTAAAAATAAGTTATAAAATCTTAAATCCATTTAAAAACTAGACAAGCTCAAACAAGTGATTGAGCTGTTTTGGTGATACGTTGCTCCTTAGTACGCAGGTATATCTTTCTTTTAAGACGTGTTTGATTACAGAAATGTACTAAATCATTAGCCAAAGGGTTTGGGTGATCTCGGAGTTTAGATATATATATTTAATTCTGCTGTGTTCTACTTCTTTCTTTACCATAGAAATACCAAGGTCTTTATGGATATTTTCATTACGCATGTACCATGGTGAACACGTGATTGTTCTAAGCATTTTTGATTGGAACCTTGGTATTATATCAATATTAGTTCCACAGGTCGTACCCCACAGTTGAATGCCATACATCCAAATCGGCTTTATTACCGCATTACATAAAAGCACTTTGTTGTCTAGGCTAAGTTTAGAGTTTTTATTTAAAAGCCAATTTAAATTTGCAGCTCTAATTTTCATACATATTATTTTACTAGAGATGTGTTTTCTCCACGTGAGCCTTCTATCTAGGTGAATACCAAGATATGTAATAGCCCTGACAGACGACAGCGCTAATGTGCCTTAGCGGGCTTAATTTACATTTACTTGCGCATTTGACTCATGTTAATGCAAGTTTGTAATGCACAAGAATTCCGTGCATTTATCTGAATTTACCAAATTTGAGTAGGCAACACTGCTCAAAAATTGCCGATTTTTGCTATTTTTTGACAGATGTCGCTTGAAATCTGCCGCCTTGTTTGTGTTTACAGCTTCAGAGGTAAACAGTTTTTATATTGCTAATTAAATTATGTGCAAGTATAGTATTAACAAATTTTAATATTTTCAAATGACAGAAAATAAACAACGCACAGTTTGCTATTAATTTTTCCAATATTCTTAACTTTTTCGCACACTTTTCTTTCACTTTTTTTTTAATAAATAAACAAATTTCACTATCAGCTGTCTAAATACACAAGTCTGCCGTCTGTCACCATAAAATTGTAATGCGAATTAGCGTTATTTAAAGCGCATTAATTTTGCTCGTCTGTCAGGGCTTTTACTTCGTTCGCTTGGGGTACTAAAATATTGTTAATTTTTACTGCCGGACACATTTTTGGTCTTAGCGAAAACGTAACATGCTTACACTTTTGTTCATTTTCATTTATACGCCAGTTGGCTAGCCATTCTTCGACAGACCTTAAGTGCTTGGCTAATATTCTTGATGCTATTATGTGGCATTTGTTACGGCTCACTACAGCTGTGTCATCCGCAAAAGTTGATGTTAATAGATTATTAGCTGTTGGAAGATCTGCAGTATATATGATGTATAGAGTTGGGCCTAAAACACTGCCCTGTGGTACACCAGCCCTTATCTGTCGTACATCAGCTGGACAGCTAAAAGTTGTTCTTAAGTTGAAATACTTTTTCTAGTGATTTGCAAAACAATTAGCCTTTTCATCGTCGATTGGCGGATTTTAAGCTTTAGTATTATTTTTTTTTATCTGTTTAAACCAAAAAATATTTTAATATGCTGTATTTAATGTTAAATATACATCTTTTGAAAGACTTAGATATAAAAAAACACAAAATATATTAATTTTAAGTCAAATAAACGTGTCGTCGTTGCTTTTACATATTTGACGACGAATAATACTCTACCGTATTGATGGTTCTCCGGCAATGTTGTGATCGTCCCTCCAGCGATGTTAGTAAAACAGAAAAGTTTTAATGCAAAAACAACGTACTGCATCATACATCGCCAAGCATTAGCTCCTAAGACTCTCGGATGCCTTAATGAAAGTTGTAAGTGTTATCAAAAGCAGTTCCTTAAAGTATACGTTTTTTTTTAAATTATGCACTGAAATAAATTTTGAACATGAGGCACTTCTCTTTCACATGGATTTTCGAAGGCTGGGGAAAAGTAATTTGTTGCGAGGATTATATGAACTGAGATAGTTTACAAAAAAATTAATGATTTATTGTAACAGTTTACTAATCCAGCATATCAGATGATTTTGGCTCATCTCTGGATATTTTGACACTCTTAAGTAAATTGAATATGCGACCGCAAATAATTAGAAAACGACCCAAAAAAATAATACTTTTTGAAGATAAATTTCCTGCTTTTAGTAGCGAACTTCAGTTGTGGTGGAAGAAAAACAATTATTCTATGTTTGTTAGCAAAACAAAGACACAAGAACACATAAAAACTCATTTACAAATATTGATTGAAGAAAGAAATTTTTACTTACCAGAGAATGCCGAAGCTAAAGTTGATCAAAAACTGATTCGTAGCCTCTAGCACGGACTCGTATTTTTACTGAAGAAATACAGCAAGAACTCATTGAATTACAAAATGACAGAAACTGCAAGGATGCTTTTGAATCGAATTCACTTCAGTCGTTTTCGCAAATTCTTATACTAACTTCGAGAAATCACTAGTGCCTTGCTCTGGGGTAGCGCCGTTTATTAACCTGCCTATAAGCACGTCTGGTGGAAATATACCGCTAGGCAGTGCTTGCAATAAAGTGGTAGCGTGTACGGTCCTTCAACATCAACCAGCTCCAGTGGCTCTATTAGTTCAACTGATACTCTTCCACGTAGCTCTACACTACTGAAGAACTCATTGATTTGCGTTTTGGTGTAAAAACGCAAATTCTTATGCGAATGGATAATTAAAACCCAACTCATGAAGAATATGCAAGCAAGCTCAGAAATGATATTAATGCATAATTATAGAAGTTTATCCTAAAAATATATTTTTCTTTCTGTATAATTTACTACTGGCTTCTTAATTAAAGTTTCAGATTACTTATTACAATTTGTTTTTAACTAACTAACTAACTGACTGACCCTGACCAAGGTAAAGTTGGGAACCCCTGCTCTAGTTGGCAGAATTCTGCCGAGTTGACAGCATTCGACCGGATAAAAAATCCGGGTCCCTTCCGGTTACATATGCTTAACTGTCGTGGAAACGGACCGTGCTCTAGTCAAACTCATTGGCAGAGAATTGAAAACCGTTAAAGTTTGATAATACTTCAACCGACATTTTTTTGACAGGTTGGGTAAAAAAACTTAAACCAATATGCGGCTGCGCATTGCATTTAACGGGAAAACGTTTTGCAAGTTTTTTCTAGTCACTTTTTTGTGTTGAGTTTTGATTGTAACGTCGCCCTGAACAATAATCTATGTTCCGAAAAGATAATTTGTCGAATAAAAAAAATTTACCAAACAAGAACTTTCCTTTGATCGGTCAGTTTGTACCGCAGCTATATGCTATATTGATTCGATCTGAACAAATTTCTTCGGATATTTTAGTGTAATTATACAATGAACAAGGTATAGATACTTTCAAAGACCTTTTTTGTTTTATTGACATTTTTATAATTTTAATATTACTAACAATGGGATATCTGAACATTTAAAATTTGTGCAATATTTCTTTCAGATGCATTTAACAGAATTTATGTTAACTATTTCAATATGTTTGCAATATTTAATTCATTTAAAATTGCTTTGTATTAAAAATATAAAGTGTTCTTTAGCTTTATCTAATCAGTGGCGGATTCAGAGAGGAAATTAGGGGAAAAATGGCGGCAGAACTGAAAGTTGACGAAGAAAAACCAAGAATTTGCGGGCGACTAGCAAAGCGCGAAAGCTTTTACTTGAGAACTAAGGGTCTCAGTGTACATTCCTCTCTTACAATCGGCGAAGATTTGAAGACGCGCTTTTCTAGAGAAGTATTGAATGGATTTCAATTAATTTGCTGCTTCCAGAATAAGTATCTGCTTTGAAAAACAAAGAAATGGAAAATCTTATTGACTGCTTGAAGGAATGACTACAGTATTGTACATTGCAATAAAGTATGTCACCCGCACTTCTACGATTTATAATGTGTTTTTTCAATTTGGTAGGATTTGATATTAGAATGTCGATTTGAAATTTTTCCACCATGATATTAAACTGTATAAAGATTGCTATATTTAACATAATAATCTTCATGTTTCAAGTGAAAGAAACCTGATATTAAATTCGTTCGTTGATTTTGGGACTTATGATAAAAAACAGGATACAATTTCTTGTTGGTATATGGGTAATAAAAAAATTGCATTTTAATATTTTCAATGTGTTGTAGTGATGTTGTTACCAACCTGCAAATTATACAAAAAAAAATGTGTATAGTATGAAATTGATAAAAATATTTACTAACGCATATAGGCTAACAAATGGCTTATAAGAAATCCATTAAATATGAAATTTGTTCGTAATTTCTCATTAAATTCAATATTTGTGCTTTTCTTTTTCAGCCCCTGCCATATTGCCTTCCATAAATAAATTAGCACGCAAAATTATTAATAACTTCCAAGTTCATTATATTCTAAATATAGCGGACAGTTCGTATAGATAAAAATATATGTATATTCATTAACGCTGTAAGTGTGAAAAAAGTATTGGAAACTTTGTGAGGCGGTAGTTTGCTAGCCAAACTTAAAGGTAGATAGAAAAATAGAAAACAAAGTGGCATGAGCCAGCCATCAGGATTCCGAAAATATGATGATAATGAGTGTAGTGGGCCTAGACCACCAGTACCCGGAGAAGAAAGTCGAGTTAAAAAGGTAAGTTTCATTAAAAGCTGATAAAATCTAAAAAATCGTATAGGAAATAATTTCTTAATTATATTTCAACTTCAGATGACCGAAGGGGTGGCTGACAGTACCCGAAATTCACCACCTTCTTATTTGAATTGGGCTCGAACGCTTAATCATCTTCTTGAGGACCGTGATGGAGTGGACCTTTTCAAAAAATACGTTGAAGACGAAGCACCTGGTTATAATGATCATTTAAATTTTTATTTTGCCTGTGAAGGTCTAAAGCAGCAAACTGACCCCGAAAAAATTAAACAAATTATAGGAGCGATATATCGGTAATGTAACATTTTAATTTTACGTAAGTGTTCGCTAACATTTCGTATTGAAAAGGTTTTTACGAAAAAGTCAACTATCAATACCTGAAGACTTGCGACGAATAATAAAAGCAGGTCTTAAAAATGAAGTCCCACTCAATTCTAACATATACGATTCAATGCAGCAATATGTGGAGGTCACCATACGTGACAACATTTATCCTAGCTTCCTTTGTTCAGAAATGTACATTTTGTATATTCAGCAAATGTCCGTTTCACATGAACGATTTGGGATTGGGGCCGCTGGTTCCGGCAGCGGAAGTAGTAGTGGTGCCAGTTGTGGTAGTAGTGGAGCAGGAATTGCTGGATCGACAGGAGCTTGCGCGTTGCCCACTAGTTCTGGGAAAGTGCCTTGCTCTTCGGTAGCGCCATTTATTAACCTGCCTATGAGCACCTCTAGTGGAAATATACAGCTTGGCGGTGCTTGCAGTGCAAGTGGTAGCGTGTACGGTCCTTCAACATCAGCTAGCTCCAGTGGCTCTATTAGTGCTACTGATACTCTTCCACGTAGCTCTACACTACCTACACTGCATGAAGATTCGGAATTATCTCTTTGTGACGATTTCGAGAAGCTGCGAGTTGAAGGTGGTCGTAAATCAGCCGATATGCCTATACGTCTAACCCACGACTTACTACTAGCAACTCAGAAGAGAAGACTGGAAATACGGCCTCCGGGGTAATTTTATAAACTTTTATTTGTTGATTAATTTTACAGAAAATACATAATATTCACTTTTTATTATGAATATGCACTTTATAATAGCAGACACGAAATTTTTACATCTTCATTATTTATTAGTATGACTTTGTCCGAATAATGAAACCGACGCATACAACTCTCTAGATTTTGATTGACTTTTAAACTGATCCACATAAAGAGAATTATATTTAAATTAAATGTTTAGCAAAAATACTTTACTTGATGATATACATGATTTGTCCGGAAAGTAATAGGACTGTTTTTTTCCGCCGCGACTGCTCTTCGGAGCGTGTGCGCACCGACTGAATTCGGTAGAAGGCGTTCCTAGCTAACGAACGAGCACCTGGAGAGTCAGGACAAACATTTTCGCGCGACGTGTTTCTGTGAGCGGTACAAGCCGAAAAGTTAGCGTTCGTTAGAGCAGAGGTACGCGATTAAATGTTGTGTGATATGTTAAAGCAGGCTTACTCAGATAGTGCTTTAACAAGAAGTGTTGTGTTTCGGTGGCATTAGGCCTTTTTGGAGGGCCGGGAAGACGTCGCTGGGAGACCTGCGACTCGTGTGCGCAAAGTTTTGACCTCAGACCGTCGGTTAAGTATTCGTTTATTTGTCCAGATGTTAAATTTATCAAAATCTGTGGTTCATGGCATTGTGACGGAGCACTTGAACATGCGCAAGGTCTGGGCGAAGATGGTCCCAAAAGTGCTAACTGACGACCAGAAATCGCCGCTAGTGGAAGTGTGAAAAGAAAATTTGAACATGTATCAAACTGACCCCCAATATTTGAATAACGTAATCACAGGTGATGAGTCATGGATCTTTGAGTATGATCCCAAGACAAAGAGCCAATCTTCCGAGTGGCACACACCGACGTCTCCTCGCCAAAAAACATGCACCTCGACTCTCAAGGCTATTCCGGAGAATGCTTTCCTGACCCCTTCAATGCTTGGAAATCCCGCTGGCAGCGCTGCATCGACGCAGAAAGTGCCTATTTTTAAAGTTTTTTAAGAAATGTAACGATTGGTTCAATACATTTTTTAAATCGACTCAGTCCAATTACTTTCCGGACAAACCCTGTAGATTATATACATAATTATTATTGCATGGTTGTTTATATCTGAATATAAATGTTAAAAATCCTTTTATTAATTAAAGCAACTTCCTCTGTGCAAAATAATATTTTTTAAGGAAACGCAATATATCATCCAATATTTAGTTAAAAAGATAATTCTTTAATTAATGAATGTAACGTAACATAAAGGTAAAATCGCATGGAAAGAATACAATGTATTATAGAACATTAAAATAATTTAATTTAATTTATTTTTTTTTTATCCTGACCAATAAATGCTAATAACATTTTTAAATTTTATATTTATTTTCATTTGTATTCATCATGATTTATAACCCACAAATGTTACATCACACAACCAACCAACCAACCAATCATTGAATCATACAACCAATCACTCCATTCGGCATGCCTCCTTTTGTTCTACGACTGTACCCATGATGCTGTATCTGTTTACATATTATGGTTTAATAATTTTATTGCATTTATACTATATATGATTTGTACATGATGTAAATGGAAACAATGCATGGATATCTTTTATACCAACCTTTGCATGCGAATAGTGCTCATGGTTATGTGTATCCTGCGGCCGCGAATACTTCTTATGTTCCGAATTCGCGTGTGGATTCGGAAAGAGCGAGCGTAAGTTCCGGTGGTCGAACTGATTCCGATACAATGTCTCTATCTAGTTCTATGTAAGTATACATATATCCTAAGTGTGGAAAATTACTGTTTCATATTTTGTTAAATACGTACATAGTATGCAAATAACATGTATTAGATGTCTGACTTTATGATTTGTCAGAGTGAAGAGAGTTGTCGTAATATACAATTATGTATACAAAAAGATATATTTTCTACATTTCAGGGATGGTCGACCTTATATTCAAAGGAGACATAGTTCAAATGAAAGCAAAGCGATACGTCAAAGTGCTTTGGCCAACAAAGAGACTAACACGTTTCAAGTAAATAATACATGAATTACTTTAACGTCAGAATATATGCTACATAAGTATTTATTTTTATATTACATAGGTTATACCCCGAACACAACGCCTCCATTCGAACGAACATCGTCCTTTAAAAGAAGCTGACCTGATTGCATTACTCATTCCGAAATTGGAAGAAGTGAAACGAAAGCAAGATATTGAGGATAGAGCTAGATTTGATGTATATATAAACAATAAATATCGCGGTATTAAACAATATTTATACATTACTCTCGTACTCTTTCCAGCGTTTCACAGACGATTCAATGCCGACAAATGAAAGGCTTGCCAGCGATCGCGCTTTTGCAGACGCGATCCGTGAAAAGTTTGCGTTAGAGGAGGACAATGACCAAGATATACTCGATCAGCATGTATCAAGAGTATGGAAGGATCAAACACCTCACCGTTCGCCTGGTACCATGTCACCATGCCCTCCTCTTCCGACGCGACGTCGCACCATAACCCACGATTCAGGAATGCTTAGTGACGGAGCTATGAGTATAGGTAGTTATAAGTCGTATGCACACTATTTACAAAAAAAGGATAAATGCCTTCTTAACACAAAAATATTGATTTTTTTTTATTAGGGGGACATTCTATGAAACACTCCAAATCTATGCCGGATCACAGTTCCTCCTCCAGGAAGCTAACAAATAAGTGGCCTTCCGTCAATACAGATAGTGGAATCAGTCTGTTCTCAGCCGATACTCTTATGAAGTACAAAGACACCAGGTAAAATAAGAATATAACAAAAATATTTGGTTAATAACCCATTTTTAATTTGAATAAAGTTCGCGATCTGGTTCAAGTACGGCCTCTAAATCGGAAGAGGCAAAAAGAAGACTGGAAGATGAGACTCGAAGGTCTCGTCGCTATACTCAACAACATATACAGCCATCGCAGCAACCACCATCATTCAGCAGCAGTAGCAGTGGCAGCAGCAGTTTACATCACCAGCCGCAACCACCACCTCTACCCGCAAAACCACTAGAGACTACGACTGTCGTATTCTCATTCTGTGACGAAGAATATCCTTACAGAACGAAAATTCCCGGTTCGCAACCCACCCTGAAGCAATTTAAAGACTACTTGCCGAAAAAGGGCAATTTTAGGTGAGAAAAATTGCACACTTTAATTACGCAAACATATATTAATCTGAAAGACTCTTTGAACTGCATTTTAGGTTCTTTTTCAAAACACATTGCGAAGATCCGGAAAGTCCAGTGATTCAGGAAGAGATCGTGAATGACAGTGATATTTTGCCGCTATTTGAAGGCAAAGTGATGGGTCTAGTGAAGCCATCCGATTAGGTTTAGGCTAGTATCTTAGCGACTCACAATAATAAAACAGCGAGATTAAAAAATAACTGCAACGAAACAAGAATAGCAGCAATTAGTAACTCCTAAGGAAAAGTTATTGGGGTAGCAAAAGCGTAAATGAAGGTTGACAAAGCAAATGTTACATTAAAAAATGTATTTAGTACTTAGAAATAATTGAGAAAATCACACAAAAATCGAGTTTTGTAAAAACAATATTTTTAGATTTTTATAAAAACATAACAGTAGATATTTCGATTTATGTATTTTTTATAAAACGCTATAAGGATATATATTTTATTCTCGCCTTGTTTTAATTTTGCGTAATACATTGTTTATAGATTTTCTTTAAGAAAGCTAAAAAAAGTTGATTGAAATGTGTTTTTATGGACTGCCTGCAATATATATTGTTTACATATAAGGCGCTGCCTGTTTTTAGCAGCACTAAATATTGTTCTCGATCACGAAAATCAAAAGTATTTTATAAGAGTTTTTAGTAGATTTTGCTTTCTTAAATTTTATATAGACTAAAACTATTTCATAACGCAATTTTTTATAGAATCTTAATTTGTTACACTCATATTGATTCAAAAATATGAAAGTACACTTGTGTGTGTGATCATCACATATAATTGAACTTTGCTTATAACCACAAACAAGCCTACACATGCTCATATTCACACATCCATTTCCAAAAGTTTGACGATCTATACACTTTTGGAACGCTAATTAGCATAATAGGTTATCTTTGTGTGACCATAAATAAATTATTAAGTGTACATTATTTAAAATAAGATACATATTCATTCTTCTATAAATTGAGTAATGGATAGACTTTACAACTGACTTACAATTAAAAATCGAAGAATAACGATATTTTTTTAAGTAACGGTAAAAAAAATGTCGAGTGTCATCGAAAACTTTGTTTGAAAAAAAATAATACAAATAAATAAATAAAAATAAAGAAATATAATTTATCATAACTGGGAACTGAGTTCAAATTAATATGCGTATCTAATGTGCATGTGGGCAAATTGTGCCCATTTTTATCAACATATGACCCGACAATTACAAAGCTTTTCTGTAAAACCTGACAGTCGAGCATTGATAAGGCACAAATGTGTATTATTTGAAAGTGTTGGATCCACTGAAATCGAGTTTTAGAGATACAGTGGTGGACAAAACATTTGCAACCATACTGACTTTTGATAAAGTATTCCTTTATTTATATATATTTATACAAAAAATCATAAAAAGTGGAACAATAATTAATTTGCTTGTAGTGGTAAAGAGGCATTAAATAAATCAAAGTCAAAATTCATGAGTTTAAAACATTTGCAACTTTTAAGTATTTTAAAATTTGTTTAATATTTAGTTGCATAACCATTATTTTTTTAAACTCCAGCACATCTTCTAGGCATTGATGCAACTAGACTTTCAATGTAACTGTAAGTGATCGGCTTCCATTCGCTTTTGGACATCATTTACTTTTCCCCCCATTGCGATTTATCGATTGGAGTAAAACACATTGTGTTATTACCTCAATGTAGTTTCTAAAAGACTTTACCGCTAGTGGGGGGCAATGATAGACTTATATCGAGGGAGAATTTATTCATTCTAATTTTTATTTGGTATTTTCATTACTTATATGTTATTTTGGAAAGCTATCTTATAGCATTGACAGACGGCAGCGTTAAACCAGATTAATTGGATTTTTCGGGATTAATTCAGGAGTTACCACAGCTAACTCCGTTGCTGAATCCAAAAATAACTCTTTAAATTTTAAGGAGTTTGTGAGATTTCGTTGGCAACATTGTTAAAAATGGCCAATTTTCATCTATTGTGAATGAAATACAAGCAACCCTGACAGCTGTTTATCAAATTCTCAATATAATATCAATAAAACTTCTATGTTATGATGCAGTTTTAAAAATAATGTGTTGATATGCTTTTGTAATAAAAAATGGTTTGGTAAAAATTGGTCGGCTAACAACCGTAATGTTTATCTTCTATCAATTTTCATTGAAAATATTATAAAAAGGACAATGAACTGTTTATGAGAGTTTCAAACTCGCATAGCTGCCGTCTGTCACCTACAAATTTGGATCTGATTAAGTGCGCAGTTAATCCGGATTAACGCTGCCGTCTTTCAAGGCTATTAAATAACTAAATATACATACATATGTGTATGTTGTGTGTATTGTATTGTTTGTATGTATTGCAACATATTGTTTATGCTGCTTGATATGGGGTTGTTTTAAAGTGTACAATTCAATGCATGTTTGTGTGTGTGTTTAATGTTATCTCATCTGTAAATTTATGACTTGTGTCCTCATGCATTTTTATACTCTCGCAACAATGTTGCTAACGAGAGACCCATACACCTTCAAACCATTATATTATATCCACCGTGTTTTACTGTTGGCAATACATTTTTTCTTTGAAGTTCCTCATAGATATTTCTCCACACTTTTCGTATCCCATCCGAGCCAATTATATTCAATTTTGATTCGTCGCTGAACACAATATTTTCCCAAAACGAATACGGTGCGTTTATGTAAATGTTGTTTAGCAAACGCCAATCTCTTCTTCTTATTAAGGTAGATTTAAAAAAATTGATAAGCACATGTATCTGAACATTTTGACAAGATAATTTTTTAATTTTGAAAATAATATTCGAAAGCATGGAATTTCATCGAAATAACAGACATGCCTTATCGACATACATAGTTGGGCAAAATATCCGGAAATAATACTAGAAATCGAGTGGGGAGCATGCGTCGACGTCTAGGGACAATAATTGCAACAAAATGTCGGCCAAAAACCGCTAAAACTTTTGTAATTACTTTTGAATAATATAAATAATCTTTAGTGTATGTAAACTTTTTTGATAACAATAAGGCGGATTTTTTTGTTTTGCAATATCTGTTTTTATACTCTCGCAACAATGTTGCTAACGAGAGTATTATAGTTTTGTTCACATAACGGTTGTTTGTAAGTCCTAAAACTAAAAGAGTCAGATATAGGGTTATATATACCAAAGTGATCAGGGCGACGAGTAGAGTCGAAATCTGGATGTCTGTCTGTCCGTCCGTCCGTCCGTCCGTCTGTCCGTCCGTCTGTCCGTCCGTCCGTCTGTCCGTCCGTCCGTGCAAGCTGTAACTTGAGTAAAAATTGAGATATCATGATGAAACTTGGTACACGTATTCCTTGGCTCCATAAGAAGGTTAAGTTCGAAGATGGGCAAAATCGGCCCACTGCCACGCCCACAAAATGGCGGAAACCGAAAACCTATAAAGTGTCATAACTAAGCCATAAATAAAGATATTAAAGTGAAATTTGGCACAAAGGATCGCATTAGGGAGGGGCATATTTGGACGCAATTGTTTTGGAAAAGTGGGCGTGGCCCCGCCCCCTACTAAGTTTTTTGTACATATCTCGGAAACTACTATAGCTATGTCAACCAAAGTCTACAGAGTCGTTTCCTTCAGGCATTTCCATGTACAGTTCAAAAATGGAAGAAATCGGATAATAACCACGCCCACCTCCCATACAAAGGTTATGTTCAAAATCACTAAAAGTGCGATAACCGACTAACAAAAAACGTCAGAAACACTAAATTTTACGGAAGAAGTGGCAGAAGGAAGCTGCACCCAGGCTTTTTTTAAAAATTGAAAATGGGCTTGGCGCCGCCCACTTATGGACCAAGAACCATATCTCAGGAGCTACTACACCGATTTCAATGAAATTCGGTATATAATATTTTCTTAACACCCTGATGACATGTACGAAATATGGGTGAAATCGGTTCGCAACCACGCCTTCTTCCAATATAAAGCTATTTTGAATTCCATCTGATGCCTTCTCTGTATAATACGAGTATAAACATTAGGAACCAATGATGATAGCGGAATAAAACTTTACAAAAATACGGTATTTGAAAAATATGTAAATGACGTATAATGAAATCTCGATTATCACTTTACCATGCGAGAGTATAAAATGTTCGGTGACACCCGAACTTAGCCCTTCCTTACTTGTTAATAGAATATTTGAGCGACACTGTAGGAAGGCGATACCTCACCAAAAAGATGCGCTTAAAATATGCAACATCTATATAAAACTAGTTTTGGTGATATTTGAATAGCATACTGAGTTGGGCGTCGACCGTTCATAAGATTCAAGGTTGTACCAGAGAACGTATATTTATAAATATACTATATAAGTATATATTATAAATATACGTTCTCTGATTGTACAATAGATCATGCAGTAATTTATCTGGGCTCTCGACTGTTTCTTGCTGGACAAGCTTATGTAGCACTTATGCGTTGTAGATCTTTGGACGGTGCTCGAATTGAAGAACTAGACTGTTCAAAGTTGACAGGTAAAACCCCATGTATGCGGCCATCTTGGATTTTCAGAGGTAGCAACGCAGTGCTGTATATATTGAGGCAGTAAATACTTAGCAAATTTATTCTAATAAATAATAAAAACTATAAGTATTGTTGCTTAATATAAAAGGAAATTGTTTATTAATGACATATACTTACTAATATTTGATTTAAACGCCATAGTGTGTCATGTTTCGCTCATAAAAATATCATTTACTGATAGTAAGATATTCATTATGTAGTGAGTTCTTATTAATAAAAAGCAGCCCTATTTTTAGATTCCTCGGTGGTGAGTTTTCTTCTGAATGTATTTGTTTACAATTGACAGACAAAAACATAAAACGGTTTGTATTCGTAAGTTTTTGAAATATTATTACCAATAATTTTAATTTAGAAAGAAGATATTTAGGCATTTGTAGCTGAATTTTTAACACATCGTTCTAATTCTCATCCGTATACTATTAACGATAAAACTGATAGAAACGGTACAATATTTATTTCTTTATAAGTATGTGAAATTGCATATAAATTTTTGAACTATTAATATTTTTTAGTCCCGTCACGAAATTTCATTGGAAATACCCTAAAAAAAAATCCCTGAAAATTTTAGCCCTTAATATTAACATTAAGAACTGGACGAAAGCCTGTAAAAATTTTCCATAGAAAATACACTACAATCGTTAGTTTTTAGCTTTAAATTCCTACAGATCAGAGGTATTTTATGGCATCGCTTTGACTTTAAACGCATATCTCAGAATTGTTCACTCAGAATTGTAACTCACAACGGCGAGGTAGTACGAGGCTCTAAAACAGATTTTTTCAAGAATTTCGCATTTTTTTGTATATATCTCGTAAATGACATTTGCTATAAAAAAGGTTTGAGGTCAAAATCGCTATCATTAATACTTCTCGAGATATTCGGCTTTTTAAGTAAGGCTTTATAGAATTTTTATAGAAGGTATGTATTAAAAAATCTATGAAAATTGCGGTATGAACGGTAGGCCTATTTTCACCTTTACAACTTAAAATAAACATAATTAATAATTTACATAAAAATTTAAATAATAATATTGCACAAAATAATTTAATAATTAATAAAGATTTCTAAGCTCCCACAATAGATGCATCCAAAATCCTACAACTCTATTAAATATAATGTATTAAAATACAGAAGCTAACTTTTAGAAGGGGGAGGTAGTTACATACATATGTGAAATGCACAAAAATTTTATGTGCCGAAAATGAGGGCTGGCTGCCTGCCTAATAAAAATTCTTAAACAAAAATATGTTCTAATTCTTATAAAAAGTAATTTAAACTGTCGAGTTGTGAATTTTCGCAGCAATAAAAAGGCTCTACAATTTTTAATATAAACTTTATTATTAACACTAATATGTATTCTTATTAAAAACTTCGACATATCTTTCTTTTCAAACTCAATTTCCAATTGATGTTTTCCTATAACGGCTAACGAGTTGTCAATTTGTATATGTCAAACGACAAATTACCACCCAGGATTGTATCCTACTGCATGCAAACATTTAGAAATACTTGAAGCGTGTTTAAAAATTGCACAAAAAAACAACTGATTTAACATTAGACAACAAGTAATATCCCAATAAAATTGAACAGATATGTAAAGTAATTCAATATAATCACTTAAATAACGTAAACACTTGCATTATTTTATATCTTTTAAAGTCTCGATCATCAAAATTTAAAATTTATATGCTGTTTAAATGCTAACACAACACCCTGATTACCATGAAAGTACTAAAAAAAGTGCAACACAACACCCTAAGATTTTCTAGAGGTGAGTATATGTATGTAAACAAAGAAAAGGTTTATTACTGTATATACTGAGGTCAATAGAACTTAGTCGCAAATAATATAACAATTAGTCGATGAAAGGTTACGAGTAGATATTAAATGCTGCCTAATTATCGATTTACTTAACCCATACTACATGTCATAGTTCATATTTTAACAAATTTGGGGTTTCTCACATCAAACTAAAAAATTAAAAATAAATATAGTTTAAAAAAACTAAAAAACACGCTTTTAAAACATATCAAACTAAAAGGTAAAAAATAACTCCTGCATTATTGTGAGAAAAGCGTGGGGTGCTTGGTCATAAGTATATCGAGCATTCCACGCTTTTCTCACAATAATGCAGGAATTATTTTTCATTGTATTAAAAAACCAAAAAAATATAATTTTTTAGCGGAGCTGCATTGGGGCAGCGTTACCGCGTAGCTTTATTGGAGTAATCAAAACTGGGTGTTAGCTTAACCAAATTACAATATTTATACTTAATTCTAAACTAAATAATTACCCGTGGCGTGATTCGTTTCCACGAATCTTATTCTGTACAACAGGTAGTGCAGACGCTGCCCATGCACTTTCTGGTGCATTTCGGTCACACGTGCCGAAGTTGTAAGTCGATACTTATTCATGTAACAAGTGTTGCGTTAACTTATAAATAGATATTTATTTTCGGCTTTGCTGATACTAAATAAGTAAGCATATTCAATGATATTGCCGAGGGAAAGAAATGATTGTTTAAAATTAGTGGACTGTATATGTTTTCATGACCTTAAGCATTACGAATTCCTTAAATTATCTTAATTAATAAAACGAGTTATTTGCACAAGCAGCAATATTCGGCGTTTTATCTTATTTATTAAAAAAATATAAATTTGTTTAATTTTTAACTAAACGGCAGCATCCTTAGCGAATAAGCGTAAAGAAAAATTATATGTCATATTTTTATTTCACTTTGTTGCGACCTAATGATGTTATCAAAATTTATTTATCTGCATGCAAATTGGTTATGATCTAGAAAATCATTAAAATGTAACGAAATTTAACATTTTACACTTTTCCCATAAGAAAATCATGAAAAATTATCTGCTTTGGGAACCCATGATAAATAGCTTTTTTTACATGCAAGAAATGTAACGATATACTTAATTTTTTATTTAGGTAGTTTACTAAAGCGCTTTAATTCAACTCTGCAGTTGGGAATATTGGAGGATGGAGTCATGTGTAGAAGTTCACGCAAGTGAGGAAAGTTCTCTGATCGCCATTCACTTGGGAGTGGCCAGAAACGATTCTTTTACACATGACTCAAGCAGCTCACTACTTCCGGTCTTTGACCAAGTATCCTCTGGGTAGCCTAAGAACATCCGTTCGAAGGCGAGCTAATGTGAGAAGGCGAAACATTCCCTACATAGGGTTGTGCGCTTGGCTTGGGACCCGCCACGTAAAAAACAATACCAATGAAAAAGTTTAAAAAGCCTCGGATGAGAGACCCCCCTTTTGATGACGACCATGGCAAACGGAACTATGATTTGAGGGCATGCACCTGGAATGTCCGGACCGTTAATTGGGAAGGTGCCGCTGCCCAGCTGGTTGATGTCCTCGCAAAAATAAAGGTTGACATCACCGCAGTCCAAGAAATGCGATGGACGGGACATGGACAGAGACGAGTAGGTCCTTGTGACATTTACTGCAGTGCAAGTTTGGTGTTGGATTCGTGGTGGGAGAGAGACTCCGTCGCCGAGTACAATCATTCACTCCGGTGAATGAACGTCTAGCCACAATCCGCATCAAAGCGAGGTTCTTCAACATATCGTTGATTTGCGCCCACACCCCGACGGAAGAGAAGGACGATGTGACCAAAGATGCCTTCTATGAGCGCTTGGAGCGCGCTTATGAGAGCTGCCCCCGCCACGATGTCAAAATCGTGCTTGGCGACTTTAACGCCAGGGTGGGCAAAGAAGGTATATTTGGCACTACGGTCGGTAAATTCAGCCTCCACGACGAAACATCCCCAAATGGGTTGAGGCTGATTGACTTCGCCGGGGCCCGAAATATGGTTATCTGTAGTACTAGATTCCAGCATAAGAAGCTTCATCAAGCTACCTGGCTGTCTCCGGATCGAAAAACTACCAACCAGATCGATCATGTTGTGATAGATGGAAGACACGTCTCCAGTGTTTTAGATGTGCGTGCGCTCCGAGGTCCTAACATCGACTCGGACCATTGTCTTGTTGCAGCTAAGATTGCACTCGCCTCTGTGCAGCAAAAAACGCACGCCAACAAACACAAGGAAGGTTCGACGTCGGGAAGCTGCAATCACAACAGACAGCCGAACGATTTTCTACTCGGCTTGCACTCCTGCTCTCTGAGAGCACTAGTCAACAACTCGGTATAAGGGAACTGTGAGACGGCATTTCAAATTCCTTACGTACAGCTGCAACCGAAACCATTGGTTTTCGGAAAGAGCAAAAGAACAGCTGGTACGACGAGGAGTGCCGTGTCGCAGCGGAGAGAAAACAGGCTGCCTACCTCGCAACGTTACGATCGACCACTACACGTGCGGGATGGGATAGATACCGAGAGCTGAATAGGGAAGCGAGACGCATTTACAGACAGAAGAAGAAAGAGGCCGAAATGCGTGAGTACGAAGAGCTTGATAAGCTGGCCGACAGGGGTAATGCTCGAAAATTCTACGAAAAAATGCGGCGGCTTACAGAAGGTTTCAAGACCGGAGCATACTCTTGTAGAATCCCCAAAGGTGATCTAGTCACTGATGCCCAGAGCATAGTTAAATTATGGAGGGAACACTTCTCCAGCCTGCTGAATGGCAGTGAACGCACAACACCAGGAGAAGGAGAACCCGATTCCCCAATCGATGACGATGGAGCAGACGTTCCATTACCCGACCATGAAGAAGTTCGAATAGTAATTGCCCGCCTCAAGAACAACAAAGCGGCAGGGGCCGACGGACTACCGGCCGAGCTATTCAAGCACGGCGGAGAAGAACTAATAGGGAGCATGCATCAGCTTCTTTGTAAAATATGGTCGGACGAGAGCATGCCCAACGATTGGAATTTAAGTGTGCTATGCCCAATCCATAAAAAAGGAGACCCCACAATCTGCGCCAACTACCGTGGGATTAGCCTCCTCAACATCGCATATAAGGTTCTATCGAGCGTATTGTGTGAAAGATTAAAGCCCACCGTCAACAAACTGATTGGACCTTATCAGTGTGGCTTCAGACCTGGAAAATCAACAACCGACCTGAAAGAAGAATCGACACACACCACCTCTTCGTCGATTTCAAAGCTGCTTTCGACAGCACGAAAAGGAGCTGCCTTTATGCCGCGATGTCTGAATTTGGTATCCCTGCAAAACTAATACGGCTGTGTAAACTGACGTTCAACAACACGAAAAGCTCCATCAGGATCGAGAAGGACCTCTCCGAGCCGTTCGATACCAAACGAGGTTTCAGACAAGGCGACTCCCTATCGTACGACTTCTTCAACCTGCTCCTGGAGAAAATTGTTCGAGCTGCAGAACTAAACAGAGAAGGTACCATCTTATATAAGAGTGTACAGCTGCTGGCGTATGCCGACGATATTGATATCATCGGCCTCAACACCCGCGCCGTTAGTTCTGCTTTCTCTAGGCTGGACAACGAAGCACAGAAAATGGGTCTGGTAGTGAACGAGGGCAAAACAAAATATCTCCTGTCATCAAACAAACAGTCGTCGCACTCGCGACTTGGCTCTCACGTCACTGTTGACAGTCATAACTTTGAAGTTGTAGATAATTTCGTCTATTTAGGAACCAGCATTAACACCACCAATAATGTCAGCCTAGAAATCCAACGCAAGGATTGCTCTTGCCAACAGGTGCTACTTCGAACTGAGTAGGCAATTCAAAAGTAAAGTCCTCTCTCGACGAACAAAAGCTAAACTCTATAAGTCGCTCATAATTCCCGTCCTGCTATATGGTGCAGAGGCTTGGGCGATGACAGCAACCGATGAGTCGACGTTACGAGTTTTCGAGAGAAAAATTATGCGAAAGATTTATGGTCCTTTGCGCATTGGCCACGGCGAATATCGCATCCGATGGAACGATGAGCTGTACGAGATATATGACGACATTGACATAGTTCAGCGAATTAAAAGACAGCGGCTACGCTGGTTACGTCATGTTGTCCGGATGGATGAAAACACTCCAGCTCTGAAAGTATTCGACGCAGGACCCGCCGGGGGAAGCAGAGGAAGAGGAAGACCTCCACTCTGTTGGAAGGACCAAGTGTAGAAGGACCTGGCTTCGCTTGGAATATCCAATTGGCGCCACGTAGCGAAAAGAAGAAACGACTGGCGCGCTGTTGTTAACTCGGCTATAATCGGGTAAGCGGTGTCTACGCCGATTAAGAAGAAGAAGAAGTTGGGAATATTTAGATGTTAAACACAGTAAATAAATACGTCATTTTATCTCCGATCTACAACAGTGACCAACAACGTCAGTGTGAACGAAATTTCAAGAAATTTGTTCAAAGATTGAGAAACATCTTCTTCTTCTTAATTGGCGTAGACACCGCTTACGCGATTATAGCCGAGTTAACAACAGCGCGCCAGTCGTTTCTCCTTTTCGCTACGTGGCGCCAATTGGATATTCCAAGCGTAGCCAGGTCCTTCTCCACTTGGTCCTTCCAACGGAGTGGAGGTCTTCCTCTTCCTCTGCTTCCCCCGGCGGGTACAGCGTCGAATACTTTCAGAGCTGGAGTGTTTTCGTCCATTCGGACAACATGACCTAGCCAGCGTAGCCGCTGTCTTTTAATTCGCTGAACTATGTCAATGTCGTCGTATATCTCGTACAGCTCATCGTTCCATCGAATGCGATATTCGCCGTGGCCAACGCGCAAAGGACCATAAATCTTTCGCAGAACTTTTCTCTCGAAAACTGGAACGTCGACTCATCAGTTGTTGACAACGTCCAAGCCTCTGCACCATATAGCAGGACGGGAATTATGAGCGACTTATAGAGTTTGGCTTTTGTTCCTCGAGAGAGGACTTTACTTTTCAATTGCCTACTCAGTCCGAAGTAGCACCTGTTGGCAAGAGTTATCCTGCGTTGGATTTCTAGGCTGACATTGTTGGTGGTGTTTACGCTGGTTCCAAGATAGACGAAATTATCTACGACTTCAAAGTTATGACTGTCAACAGTGACGTGAGAGCCAAGTCGCGAGTGCGACGACTGTTTGTTTGATGACAGGAGATATTTCGTCTTGCCCTCGTTCACTGCCAGACCCATTTTCTGTGCTTCCTTGTCCAGCCTGGAGAAAGCAGAACTAACGGCGCGGGTGTTGAGGCCGATGATATCAATATCGTCGGCATACGCCAACAGCTGTACACTCTTATAGAAGATGGTACCTTCTCTGTTTAGTTCTGCAGCTCGAACTATTTTCTCCAGCAGCAGGTTGAAGAAGTCGCACGATAGGGAGTCGCCTTGTCTGAAACCTCGTTTGGTATCGAACGGCTCGGAGAGGTCCTTCCCGATCCTGACGGAGCTTTTCGTGTTGTTCAACGTCAGTTTACACAGCCGTATTAGTTTTGCGGGGATACCAAATTCAGACATCGCGGCATAAAGGCAGCTCTTTTTCGTGCTGTCGAAAGCAGCTTTGAAATCGACGAAGAGGTGGTGTGTGTCGATTCTCCTTTCACGGGTCTTTTCCAAGATTTGGCGCATGGTGAATATCTGGTCGGTTGTTGATTTTCCAGGTCTGAAGCCACACTGATAAGGTCCAATCAGTTTGTTGACGGTGGGCTTTAATCTTTCACACAATACGCTCGATAGAACCTTGTATGCGATGTTGAGGAGGCTAATCCCACGGTAGTTGGCGCAGATTGTGGGGTCTCCTTTTTTATGGATTGGGCATAGCACACTTAAATTCCAATCGTTGGGCATGCTCTCGTCCGACCATATTTTACAAAGAAGCTGATGCATGCTCCCTATTAGTTCTTCGCCGCCGTGTTTGAATAGCTCGGCCGGTAGTCCGTCGGCCCCTGCCGCTTTGTTGTTCTTGAGGCGGGCAATTGCTATTCGAACTTCTTCATGGTCGGGTAATGGAACGTCTGCTCCATCGTCATCGATTGGTGAATCGGGTTCTCCTTCTCCTGGTGTTGTGCGTTCACTGCCATTCAGCAGGCTGGAGAAGTGTTCCCTCCATAATTTAACTATGCTCTGGGCATCAGTGACTAGATCACCTTTGGGGGTTCTACAAGAGTGAGAAACATCTCCTTCCAAAATAACCCACCGGTCATAACTGACGTCGAATTAAAAACGATTTTTAGTATTCCAAAAACCTAATTCGCTTAAATTTCAATGAAACTGAATAGAAAATATTCAACGCTATTTATATACGGCCCAGTTTTACAGTCCATACTTAAGCATAACTTAAGTACTGAAAATGGGAGACTTAAGCAGTGCTTAAGTAACAGCTGATTTTTGTTTTGAATTGTTTTTAATTTTCAGTTATTTGTCAAAAGAAGAATAATAAGAAATAAGAAGCTATTTTTTGCGAAAAAATATGGAATCGTATTGGGATTTCCACCAGTTCCAATAGGTGCTCCGACTCGCTAGCGGTAAAATTGAGGGTTCTCTTGTTGTTTTCAGCCAATTTCGATATAACTTTCCTCGCAAATTTATGTATTGTCTGTTATAATTTAAGTATTTCAAACATATTTTTAAGGATGACATTTGTAAAACATACGTTGCTCATAACGTTGCCATATATCATAATAAAATTTTATAGAAATTAAGCATTGACTGTGAAACGTAAACGACTGCTGAGTCAGAGAACATAAAACATAGAGAAGGTGCAAATCGAAATCTGTATGACGGTTCGATTGCGCGGCTAACAGAGCTGATAGAATTTGTCTAAGGAATTCGCCGTGCTCTGGCTATTTAGCAGAATTGAGCACGTGCAGTGGCAGAAATATATGTAAAACGACTGAATTCATGCGAGAATGAATAAAGAGAAATGCTTTGAAGAAAAATATGCAAAGTCACACAAAGAATGTAAAGAAGCATTCTCTGAGACACATATGCGTGATCTTGTATCATATGAACCATTTTTTTCAGAAAAATTCTAAAAATTTTAGTTTTTTACAAAATCTTAAAAAATTAGATAAAAAATAATTAATTTTATTTTTTAATTTTTTAATTATTTTAATTATTTATTTCGTCTATTACAAAGCGAAGATGTGTCAAATTTGTATATTTTGATTTACATACATAAATTTATATTTATTTTATATATTTTTCCATTATTTTTTTTGTTTTATTTTGAAGGTATGAACTTCGGCTGGCGTTTTAGGACCTTTTTGTCCCAAAATATTTTTTTTGTTAATAAAATATTGCCGGAAAAATCTTCGGCAGGCACTTCAGGAGTCTCTGCTCCCAAAGAATTATATTTTTTTCCTTCAAATTTATTTTTCGGTTTTGTTTGTTTTTATATATATATATATATTTGTGAGTTTCATGAAATAACATATGTATATAGTAATACTCACAAAAATATATAATAGTTAAATTTCTTATTGCATAAATCTATTGTAATAACTTCATATTAAAAATATTTAAATGGCATATATTTTGTTGCCCGCCTGTATTTAAATATTTGTTTTGATCTTTTCTGGGAAAAGTTACTCTTTTATTCTGGAGGGTCTGGAGTTCAGATTCGCAGAACTGAGTTTATATTATAAAACGGAGGGTCCCCCTTGCGGTAGTGAATCGGGGTTTTAAAAAATATTTTATTATTTGGCTGGTCGAGCCTTCATTTGAAATTTTTTAGATTTAATTTAATATTATTTGTATATATTTGATATGCTAATAGAGTATATCTTGTTAAGATAAGATTTTATCTTGTTTTTTTTTTTTTATTATTTTTAAACACGAACAGTTGTGAGTGGCATGATTATTGGTTTTGCAATACTCACAGTGAAATAATTTTTCATACTTAATATTAGTGGGATTATTTCCCATTTAATTAATAAATAGTATAGGTTTTACTTACAACTAATTTTATGTTGTTGTTGCTACTGCTGCTGTTGTTACTGTTGCTGTTGCTACTGTTGCGATTATTGTTGCCTTTGCTGCTGCTGTTGCTTTTTGAGTAGAATTTTGGCGGTTGGTTGTGCGATGATCGTCGTTGGAGGCCGTGTGTGAGGTTTAGATGAAATAAGATGTTTTTGGCGAAATTTCTGATTTACAGAAATTTTTTGATTCTTTTGTTTTTATGAGGGGCTTTCAGCGTTTTTTATGTGGACGTATGTTTGCTTATTGTTCGCTCGTAATCCGTTTAGACGAGGCGCGTTCGATTGGCAGTAGGCACAAACACACACTCGAAATTTTTTCAATAATTTTCTAAGTGGCTAAGATTTTTTTGATTATGTGTCTCTTTTTGGACTTAGCGTTTTTTTGAACTTTTTTTTTACTTTTCTCCTCAATTGAGGATACTTGATTGTTTTTCAAACGGTAACACGGGGATTTTTTGTCCCCTTAAATGGTTACCGCCGAAATTTATTGTTACATTTTGGTCCGCCAGAGATTATTTCATCTCCTGGCAGGATCGCCAATTAAAAACTCTGTTTAGTTCTGTAAGCAGCTACGGGCAACTGCCCGTGAGCAACTCCCGTGGGCAACTCCCTGTGGTCAACTGCCTCGTTTTCTTTATTATGTTTTCTTATATACAGTATTTTGCTTAAGTCTAGATACAAATATTTATCTTACATTCTAGGAAGTATATCTACAATCCACTTGAGATATGACATATGTTACAAGTGGAAAGGTTCATCTTACACTCTATGAATTATATTTTGGGACCACCTAAGGTGGACAGTATTAGCAAAGTACACATAATGTTTCAATACGGACCATATGGGTCGTAAGTGTCATATTACATATTTATGACAAATAAAAGATATGTTCATGTAATATGAACTGGTGGTATTAACTTGTATTCTAATATATTCGTTTGCAGTCGGTCGCGCTCATTGTGTTCAGTACTTCTATGTGTCGAAACACTGACGCGACGGTAAAGCCCCACAACATTGTGTGTTCTCACTTCTTTCTGTGAAGAAGCATCAGAAAGATGTTCAATTTATGGTTTTTAGCTTTTGCCATCGTCCCGAAAAGACGCTTGTTGGCAAAGGCATGTTCGGGGAGATGTTACGGCGTCTGTTTTTATGAATGAAGCTAGGTCGCTTGTGGCATATGCGCCCGCGTTTATGAATGAAATCGTTTTTGTTGTAAAATTTACTACATTTGGGCTTCGCCAATTCGGCTGCCATATTGACTTGTGGTACTTTTGCTATTTGGACAATTGTTGTTTTTGTAGAACAATGCTTAAATTTTTGGTGGCGACATATTCACATGTGTACGAATATGTATGTTTGTATGCTTGTGTATTATTTGTTCGGCAATGTATGCAAATATATGTACATATAAGCATAAGCATAAATGAATGTATGTATATGAACATGCAGATCAATCCGCGCACATGTAATATGTGTATTGATAAGTTATAAAATCATGATTTGAATTTCTGAATGCGCACATGCGTATGCATACAGTCATATGGGCAGATAATAAGATTAAAATGATAGACGATATATATATTTATACATATGTATATTGTTGAGATAAATTCAATTTCTATTACTAAGAAACATAATACAAAAATATTTATTAGTAGAGTATATTATGTAAAAATCAAATTAAATTATTAAATATACAAGTCTAATAGCGGGATTCTGTAACCAGTCTCTAGTCTCTATTTGAGACATTTTGAGGCAAAGTCTCAATTTGAGACTAGTTACTATTCACTAATAGTGCCCATACACGAGCACACAAGTGCGTTCGATCGGTATGTGGGCGCTTGCGGTTTATCGTGTATGGGCTTGTTCGCGTACCGATCCATGTTCGCGAAAATGTTTGATTTTTTACGATCGGTGCGCGAGCATGTTTATCGTGTATGGCGTTGTCGGCGCACAAAATCTCATTTCTCTCGTGTCGCCGAACAGTGAAGATCGCGGACGAACAATGGCAAGTGTAAATAAAGATTTTGTATCAGAGTTTATTGATCTTTTAAAAAATGAAGTGGCAATTTGGCAAACGAAAAGTGATAAGTATAAAAATAAAAGTGAAAAAAATAGAAGTTGGAATAATTTATTAACAAAATATAAAGAAATCGATAAAAGTGCTACATTAGAAACCGTCAAAAAAAATATAATGGTTTAAGATCATGTTATAGACGCGAATTGCAAAAAGTTCGGAGAAGCGAGAAATCAGGAGCAAGTGCAGAAAATATTTATATACCAACACTGTGGTACTTTGAAAGCTTAAATTTCCTTATGGACCAAGAAATTCAAATGGAGGGAATTTCGTCGTTTGAGGATTGTGACGATGAAGAAAGAGTAAGTAAAAAGACAATATATTGTACATTATAAAGTTTTATTTTCACATTTTATAGAAATTTATTTTGCCACTCAACGGCTCCAACTGTATTAAAATAGTTACAAAATTTGTTACGAATGTTTGCAGAATTTTGTGTTATATTTCCATAGTTCGTCGGCTGCATGTCTTCCAAGTGGACACAATCATTGTTTACATCATTTCTTAAGTAAACAGATGAGTTTGTTTTTATTAAGAAATTATGCAAATAGCAACATGCAAGTGTTATTTTAGCACTTTTTTCGGGGTCCAAATTCATAGTTGTATGTAAAATTCTGAAACGATTTGCTAAAATTCCAAATGAGTTTTCAACAACACGGCGTGCTCTAGATAATCGGTAATTAAATATTTGCTCTTCTACATTTAAATTGCGACGACTATAAGGTTTCATTAAATTTTCTAAAAGAGGAAATGCGTCATCTCCAACAAGCACATAAGGTAGAATATCCTCAGAAAGTGGCAATTTTTCTGGTTGTGGAAGGTTCAGGAGGCCTTCATCATATTTGTATTTAAATTTTGATTGCCCAAATATACCAGAATCAGAAGCTCTTCCATTCATGCCGACCTCTACTGCTAAAAACTCATAATTTGCGCTGACTATCGCCATCAGTACTATGCTAAATTGTTTTTTTGTAATTATAGTAATAAGATCCGGATTTAGCTGGTTTTATTGAATTGACGTGCTTTCCATCAATAGCACCTATGCAGTGGTTGTAATTCCACTTACTTTCAAATTCGGCTGCAATTATTTTCCATTCCTCGGCATTATTTGGCATCTGAAATTATAAAAATAATTTTGTATTTCTTTTTTCTTTCAGGAACCTAACCATAAAAGACAAAAGATCACAGAAAAGGATTTCTTGATGAAAGCAGTGAACTTTTTGGATAAATCCGAAAGCAATCCAAAAAAAGATGAAGCGAGTATTTATGGAGAAGCATGGGCTGTAACATACCGGAAATTAAATAAGGAGCAGCAATTGTTTGCTAAAAAATTGATTGACGAGGCTTTATTACATGGACAATTGGGAAACTTAAACATAACATCATTTATAAATGTTGAAAATCCTCGGCCACATTTTTCGCATCATAACTATCAGCTTTACAACCGTTCATCTACTTCGCAACATTCTTCACATCCAGCTGTACCAATACAAATAATTTCGAATGAAGTTATTTCTCCTTCATCAAGTCAGTCATTCCAATATCTATTCGATAGCCCAGAGTTCCAAGATTTTAGCGAATAATATACATATGTATATACGTTTTCAACTATAGTATTGAATACAAAGATAGTACAACAAAGTTTATGTAAAAGCAAATGTGTACCTGAATTAACACCACATTTTGATCTCAATATTGAATTTTTGTTTGTTTATTTAAAATTAATGTATTTAATCTTTTATGTTATGTTATATTTTTTACAAAGTGTCCTTAGAGAATTGACTACTAGTTTATGTATGTATGTATGTATTACTTACTTCAATAAATGGCTTTAATTGAGCAACTATAGCTTCACAGGTCTCTAAAATAATTTTTCCAAGGCATTGGGCTGAAATATTTGTTAAGAATTTTAAATCTTCGTAGGTTTGTCCAGAAGCAAGGAACCTTAATGTTGCAGATAACCTCTCATTTGGCGTAATTGCATCCCGCATTATAGTGTTTTTCTTCTGTATTGCAGGAGTTATTCTGCTCAGAAGAATTCCATAAGTAGTTGCATCCATTCGCAAAAAGTTTTTCAAATCTTTTGCACTACTAATTTCCATATCTTTTAACAAATGTACATGAGAGCGATTATTCCTTTTATTCAACCAATCCGCTACCCAAATCCTTTTTTTTGCATTTTTCTTTTGTTTATTTTTTTTAATGCACATATAAATTCCAAGAAGTGCAACAAAATTTTCCGCTTGCCTGTCGCACATTTTACTCAACCAATCCGCTACCTGAATCCTTTTTTTCGTATTTTTCTTTTGTTTATTTTTTGTTCATACATATAAGTATAAATTCCAAGAAATTTTCCGCTTGCCTGTCGCAGATGTTAACTGAGTGAAGAACGAACGCAAAATGGATTTGTGTGTCGTGTATGGGCAAACGAATTCACACAGATCGAACGCACATGTGTGCCCGTGTATGGGCGCTTTAAACAGTCTCTAGCGTTAGTCTCAAAATATTGAGACCTGGTAGTTAGCAGGTCACAAAACTAAAAAGAACTCTTGTCTGCCATTTTGAGTATACTGAATAGAGATCATCATAGATATTAATCGATTGTCGTTTCTTTATATTTTGTAAGCAACTCAAACACGAAAAGGTTAAAAATAAATCAATTTTACATAAATTTCGTAAATATTATGAAACAAAGTCAACATATATTTTTATTTTCATTGATAATTATGTTTTTTGACTATGTTATAGAAAATTTGATATTTGTTATCGACATATTTATTTTCATTCAAGTGTAAACATCTCTGAATAATGAAATGTAATAGATTTTGTGACTGTCACTTACAGAATAGCAATATCATCTCAAGTCTCAAAAATTGTCTCTAACTTAAAATCTCAAATTTAGAGACTTGAGACTGTCTCAAGTTACAGAATCGCACGGTAAATTGACTGTAAATAGTACTACGCATGCATTCATACAAAATTATACTCATATCATAATTATTACATGCCAATACATATGTACATATGTAAATGCCGACGGCGAAACGCAAAAGCATACATATTTGCGTACAATGCGAAAGCAAAAATTGAACCATGAAAATATCACAATGCTGTTGTTGGGAGCATCATAAGGAGCATGCATACATATGTACATATGTTTACGTCTCTTCATATTCTTGGGCATGTGAGACAAGAACATAAAAAATTTGTTTATGTTCTCTGTGCGAGAGTGTGTTTTGTACAAATTATTCGCTGTTAAAAATGAAATTAAATATAAACAAGCAAAACGAAAATCGTCATGGGCATGTTGATATATTTATCTCTCTTGATATTATCTGCTTTGGAATATATGCCATGCCATCATATGCCGAAAATACATACATATATTTCTTTCTCTCAAATTCTTTGTTGAATATGTGGAGAACCGTTAAAAATGTTAACATTTTACAGCGTGACTTCTATAGCTGTGAGGTGAATTCCTTACTCTAAATCTAACAAATGTTCGCTGTCGAACCTGCACATTCTCTATACTTTTAAGTTCTCTGCTCTAGCCTTATAGCGGGATTCTGTAACCAGTCTCTAGTCTCTATTTGAGACATTTTGTGGTAAAGTCTCAATTTGTGACTAGTTACTATTCACTAAACAGTCTCTAGCGTTAGTCTCAAAATATTGCCTCAAATTTGAGAACTGATAGTTAGCAAGTCTCAAAACTAAAAAGAACTCTTGTCTGCCTGTCGACTGTCGTTTTTTATATTTTGTAAGCAACTCAAACACGAAAAGGTTAAAAATAAATAAATTTTATATAAATTTTGTAATTATTATGAAACAAAGTCAACATATATTTTATTTTCATTGATAATTATGTTTTTTGACTATGTTATAGAAAATTTAATATTTGTTATCGACATATTTATTTTCATTCAAGTGTAAAAACATCTCTGAATAATGAAATGTAATAGATTTTGTGACTGTCACTTACAGAATAGCAAAATCGTCTCAAGTCTCAAAAATTGTCTCTCACTTAAAATCTCAAATTTAGAGACTTGAGACTGTATCACAACAGAATCGCACGGTAAGTATGGACTGTAAAACCGGGCATTAATGTAATCATTGATGATTGAGAGAATTAGAACACAATAAAAAAAGTAGGTAAATTAATGCCTTTGCATTTTTTATGACTTTATTAATTCAAATATTTATATTTATTGAAACTCAAATAATGCAAACGCAACTTCATAAGAAGGCCAAAAAAGTAGTGTAAATAAATATTGGTACAAAATATAGTGGTCGTTCAATATAACGAACTTTCGGTTCAACGAGTCATCAAAATTATCTTATTGAAGTTTTTTATATTACGAACGGAAAGAATTTTAATTAATCGATTTTGCGAACGCTACTATATTTTTATCTTTATCGCAGTTTTTTCAAAAACATAGCTTTTATTAAACCAACGGTAGTTTAACTGTTGTAAACATGATTCGATTATAAAAGGTTGTGTCGATACGAAGCGCGCTTTCTCTTACGAAAGAAGTGTTTGTATCCATAATGTCAATATTAGTTGTTTTTCGTTTTTCTCATAACGATCTTTTTCATATACAATTTGTAAAAAAATTAATATTGCACCAACATGCTGGTGTAGTGTATGATTAAAGCTTGTTGGCACCATCAGTTGTAGTGTATTGGGCGCTTTTATATTTGAGTAAATGGCTGTAAAACATCTGAGAAAATAAAAATAATTTTATTTTTCAAGTTTCCATTGACTTTGAATTAAATATAATTCAGTAAGTTTAAAATACTTTTTTCGTGCGGTTGATTCTATTTCGTTTGGTTTAAAAATTACAATGTCATAAAGAAAGCGTTTGTTGTTGGGAAAAAAAGATTAAGATTTTGTATGATTTCATAAAGAGGCTTTCAGTAAATACCTTACCCGCCAAGTATGGAGTTCCAACTTCATGCATACATACGTACTGTATATATCTGGTACAAATAAACCGTTTTCTGGCCTTCGTACATTCCCTCGAAGTCCTCGGGTCTTTTATTTAATAATTTTCAACTGACCAATGCGAGTGCTTTTAGAACTCCTTTCTAGAACTCCTGTCGAAAAGTTTAGCTGTTATCAACTTTATTTCTTAAAATGTTTTTTTCGGACCAAAACCACTACTTTCCGGAAATGTGCAAGGAATGCAAAATAACGTAACAGCTTTTTCGGAAATTTACAAGAAAGAATGGAACACGTAATTGAAACAAAATTTAAATATTGGTTAAAATTGGGTAATATCTGATAGCAGAACTTTAAAATGTTGGACATACTATGTACTTACATATATATTTGTAATTTGAAGTAGTGGATCGTAATTAATGAAACCCTCAATTTCGATCATTCGTTATTTTGCATTTTAGGTGACAATATGTATATATAGTATATAAAAGAAAATTGGGTTAGTTACACTATTTATAACTCAAGACTGAATCGATTTGGCTTAAAATTGGTGGGGAGGTAGCTTAGTACCAGGAGACGGACATAGGATACTTTTTATCTCTTTGTGTTAAAAGTCAATAAAAATCAAAAATACCAAAATTATATTTCAAATCATAAGCATGTGTTGAAAATTCAGGTAAAAATCATTTGAAAATTTTATTACTTCAAAACGAAAGAAATAAG
Organism: Bactrocera neohumeralis; assembly: GCF_024586455.1. NCBI lineage: Eukaryota > Metazoa > Arthropoda > Insecta > Diptera > Tephritidae > Bactrocera > Bactrocera neohumeralis. The sequence goes on along the minus strand of NC_065919.1, from coordinate 32,736,787 downwards.
TAATAAAAAGGGTAACAACACAGAACACTAATTCTCGTAAGCATGCATATTTATAGCGGGATTCTGTAACCAGTCTCTAGTCTCTATTTGAGACATTTTGAGGTAAAATCTCAATTTGTGACAAGTTACTATTCACTAAACAGTCTCTAGCATTAGTCTCAAAATATTGACTCAAACTTGAGACCTGGTAATTAGCAGGTCACAAAACCAAAAAGAACTCTTGTCTGCCATTTTGAATATACTGAATAGATGGAGGATGGAGTCATGTGTAGAAGTTCACGCAAGTGAGGAAAGTTCTCTGATCGCCATTCACTTGGGAGTGGCCAGAAACGATTCTTTTACATATGACTCAAGCAGCTCACTACTTCCGGTCTTTGACCAAGTATCCTCTGGGTAGCCTAAGAACATCCGTTCGAAGGCGAGCTAAAGTGAGAAGGCGAAACATCCCCTGCAAAGGGTTGTGCGCTGGGTTTGGGACCCGCCACGTAAAAAGCCTACCCCAATGAAAAATGACAAACAGCCTCGGATGAGAAACCCCTCTTTTGATGACGACCATGGCAAACGAAATAAGGACTACGAATTGAGGGCATGCACCTGGAATGTCCGGACCCTTAATTGGGAAGGTGCCGCTGCCCAGCTGGTTGATGTCCTCGCAAAAATAAAGGCTGACATCACCGCCGTCCAAGAAATGCGATGGACGGGACAAGGACAGAGACGAGTAGGTCCTTGTGACATTTACTGCAGTGCAAGTTTGGTGTTGGATTCGTGGTGGGAGAGAGACTCCGTCGCCGAGTACTATCATTCACTCCGGTGAATGAACGTCTAGCCACAATCCGCATCAAAGCGAAGTTCTTCAACATATCGCTGATCTGCGCCCACGCCCCGACGGATGAGAAGGACGATGTGACCAAAGATGCCTTCTATGAGCGCTTGGAGCGCGCTTATGAGAGCTGCCCCCGCCACGATGTCAAAATCGTGCTTGGCGACTTTAACGCCAGGGTGGGCAAAGAAGGTATATTTGGCACTACGGTCGGTAAATTCAGCCTCCACGACGAAACATCCCCAAATGGGTTGAGGCTGATTGACTTCGCCGGGGCCTGAAATATGGTTATCTGTAGTACTAGATTCCAGCATAAGAAGCTTCATCAAGCTACCTGGCTGTCTCCGGATCGAAAAACTACCAACCAGATCGATCATGTTGTGATAGATGGAAGACACGTCTCCAGTGTTTTAGATGTGCGTGCGCTCCGAGGTCCTAACATCGACTCGGACCATTGTCTTGTTGCAGCTAAGATTGCACTCGCCTCTGTGCAGCAAAAAACGCACGCCAACAAACACAAGGAAGGTTCGACGTCGAGAAACTGCAATCACAACAGACAGCCGAACGATTTTCTACTCGGCTTGCACTCCTGCTCTCTGAGAGCACTAGTCAACAACTCGGTATAAGGGAACTGTGAGACGGCATTTCAAATTCCTTACGTACAGCTGCAACCGAAACCATTGGTTTTCGGAAAGAGCAAAAGAACAGCTGGTACGACGAGGAGTGCCGTGTCGCAGCGGAGAGAAAACAGGCTGCCTACCTCGCAACGTTACGATCGACCACTACACGTGCGGGATGGGATAGATACCGAGATCTTGATAAGCTGGCCGACAGGGGTAATGCTCGAAAATTCTACGAAAAAATGCGGCGGCTTACAGAAGGTTTCAAGACCGGAGCATACTCTTGTAGAATCCCCAAAGGTGATCTAGTCACTGATGCCCAGAGCATAGTTAAATTATGGAGGGAACACTTCTCCAGCCTGCTGAATGGCAGTGAACGCAAAACACCAGGAGAAGGAGAACCCGATTCCCCAATCGATGACGATGGAGCAGACGTTCCATTACCCGACCATGAAGAAGTTCGAATAGTAATTGCCCGCCTCAAGAACAACAAAGCGGCAGGGGCCGACGGACTACCGGCCGAGCTATTCAAACACGGCGGCGAAGAACTAATAAGGAGCATGCATCAGCTTCTTTGTAAAATATGGTCGGACGAGAGCATGCCCAACGATTGGAATTTAAGTGTGCTATGCCCAATCCATAAAAAAGGAGACCCCACAATCTGTGCCAACTACCGTGGGTTTCTGCCGCTTATTTTGGAATTTGGACATACAGATTTTATAAGCAGTCCCCCAGGGGTCTATATTCGCTTTTTTACAGATCTTTTCAAAACAGTTTCTCTTGCTACGGATTATAGCTGACTTTAGAAGCTTCTTATGGTTTTTAAAAGCTTCTTTGAGACGGGTTTCGTTTTCGCCACTTTGGTTGCGTTGTAGGCGACTTCGGGCTGAGTGACAGAGCTTTCTCAGCGGGGCAATTTCTTCATTCCACCAGTATACAGGTCTTCGTTTATTGTGACATTTTGTCCTTCGCATTGTGGCGTCGCATGCTGCTATCAGTTCCTTTTGCAATGCGGTTACTAAGTGGACGCCGCCTTCGCCTGGTGCTATTGCTGCACTCCAGACTGTCTCAAAAACGTCAGTGTCAAAATCTGTTTGCTTCCAGCTTCGTTTATGTGTAGTGTTACTGCGTGGGGGTTCCTGGTCTCGAGAGAATAAAACTTCTGCGATGATTGCCATATGGTCACTATTTGTGAACATGTCTGACACCTTCCACTTAATGTGGAAGCAAACATCAGGTCTATTACAGAGCCTTTATTTCCTTTTTTGTAAGTATTTTTAGTGCCACTGTTCATAATTGTAAGGTTGGTTTGGCTTAGGAATTCTAAAACTAGGCGCCCGCGATGGTTTGAACTTCGGTTTCCCCAGGCAGTAGACCATGCGTTAAAATCGCCTGCCATTATTATCGGCGATTTTCCTCGGCTTTCTAAGGATAATTCCAGGAGGAAGTCTTCAAATTCTCTAACGCAGCTTAATAGCAGCTTACGTAATAAATTCCCCCTATTTGCGCCCATGTGAAGCCATTTTTTGTTCTCTGCAGCAAGATGTGAATGTTTGTCCATTACAGGACCATATTGCTGCTTTGCCACTTCTGTCTGTAATCCAAGTGCTTTCCGAACGTTGGGAATATTGCTCACTCAGTAAGGCGACATCAATGTTGCTTTCTATTACTGTTTGTTGCAGCAGGGCTTGTGCTGCAGCGCAGTGGTTTAGGTTCAGCTGCAATATTCTCATTTTTCCAATGTTTTAAGTAACTCCACGTATTTGGGACAAGTCGTGTTTAGAACCGAATGTTCTCCTTTGCAGAACATGCAACTCGATGTGTTAGTGCATACTTTTGCAACATGTCCCGCGCTTCCACAACGTGTGCAAAGAGAGGACCTGTCGATCAGACTGCAACATTTACGCGCCATGTGGCCAGAATGGAAGCATCTGTAACAGCGGGAAACAGGGGAGTACTCCCGGAGGCGACAGATCGACCGCCCAATCTTTACTTTGCCAACTTTAAGGGCAGTCTTGGCATCTTGAGCACGCAGGGATATAAGGGATATTTGAGTGCCGCTTCTTGTTTTCCGCATATTTTTAACATTAGCTGGCCCTATGTTTTGTATTCCGCACTCTTTTTGTAATGCGCAGCAAATTTCTTCTGGAGTAGTTATCTCATCCAGATCTTTGCACATTATAGTGACGTTGTGTGTTTTTGGTTGTACTACAGCCATCTCGCCAACCACTCCTTCTAGGGCGCTCTGAAAAGTTTCAGCTCTTTTGTCTCCTTGGCTTTTTAGCTCTATGAGCAGGTCTCCTTTGGGAGTTTTCCTGATGTAGGTCACGTTTGAACCCAGTTCCTTGAGGCCACTGTCACCTTTAATTGTACGGAGGATGTCTGCATTCGAGGCTCCGTCCTTTTTTGATAGAATTATAGCGTCTGGTTTCGACCTAATTCTCTTCTCCATGGTTCTCTTCTTTTTTCCCACTTCTACCCATTTCTCGGGTGCTGGTTTATTTGGTGCGGTGTCTTTTATATTTGTTTTAATGACTTCACTAAAGGTTCCTTGCACTTTTTGGGTCATGTTTTTTGGCTTCTTCGTAGGTGGTAGGAAGCCTGATGTCTCCCGTGCTCTTTTTGGGGTATTTTGGGGCGATACTTGTGACGCTTTCCCTACCATCAGTACTTTCGAATGGATTTCGGGATTTTCTGTTTTGCCATACAAGTATGTTATGCTGCTTACAAGCTCTCTCATGGCTTGGTTTATGTGTCTCTGTCCGGACATCATATTTTCCAGCTCCTTTATTTTTCTGCCCAATGTGCAAAAAATATTAGTAGATTCTCTACTTTGCGCTCTATTGGGTTTGCCACTCTTGTTCTCGTTGTCGGCAGTTTCACTATTTTTATTGGTCCAGCAACGGTGGACTCCTCATTTTTTCCATTTGGCGGCGTTCTTATAATTTTTGAAATCCTCCTAAAAGGATTTTCTGGTGTACACCCAGAACTATTCTCAGAGGCCATACCTCACTCGAAAATAGTTGGGAACACCTGCCAACTAGTCTGTTCAGTCTCTTCCTCTTAAGTCTAATTTAAGTTTTCGATGGTTGGCAACGCCAAACCCGAAAGGGAAAGCAAAAAACAAAACAGAAAAGAGAAAGAAGAAAAAGAAAGGGGAAAACAGCTGATGTCTCCAATCACAACGGCAAAACAAAATTTATAACCACGTTGTGCCTGGATTGCTGTTCTCAGGGGAAACAATTTTATTAAAAACAAATTTTGCCACGGAAAAATGGGCAGGTATGTACAAATAATTTAATATAAGATACAAAATTGTACTTATCTCTTTCCGTCACCTGATTGTTTTAGGAGAAACAAATTTAGTCAAAGCTGCCTCAAAAAAACTTGGAAAACACTGGACCGCACAAAAAACGCGTCTACTTTACACAATCACAATGCTCACCGATACAACTTGGTGTGATGTTACACATGCTGTCACGCACATTTGTCTGAAGGTTTACGAAAGTAAATACGAGCCATATATGTACATATGTACAAACATTCATAAGGTAATAACAAGTGCCGCACAGATCTTACGCATCTCCGATGTCAGGGACAACTAATGGCCGAAGCTCACGTTTTGTCAAGTGCTAAACACATAGAACGCGACAGACTGCAAGCGACATCTGTCAAATATTAAAATACACACGTTCTTATGGACACAGTTATTTAGACAGTTGAAAGACTACACGAGCCTCTCAGGCTCAGGCTATTTAAAAATATTTTTAAATTTGCCGACGACAATAAAGAGAGGGTGCCACTAATATGTAGTAGTAGGCTTTACGACGACATTTACAGTTCATTGTCGTGCAGTCATGTCGTAACACTCTCTATGTGTTCAGCACATGAAGCAAGATCGCTTGTTGAATGTGCACCTGCGTATATAAATGAAAATGTTTTTGTTGTAAGATTTGCTACATTTGGGCTCCGCCAATTTGGCTGGCCTATTGACTTGTAAGGCTTGTGCTATTTGAAATAATTGTTGTTGTCATAGAAAAATTTTTGTAGTTTTTACCAAAGAGCTGCAACGAGTATGATTAAATCAGAACAAACTTCTTTTTCTTAATTGGCGTAGACACCGCTTACCCGATTATAGCCGAGTTAACAACAGCGCGCCAGTCGTTTCTTCTTTTCGCTACGTGGCGCCAATTGGATATTCCAAGCGAAGCCAGGTCCTTCTCCACTTGGTCCTTCCAACGAAGTGGAGGTCTTCTCTTCCTCTGCTTCCCCCGGCGAGTACTACGTCGAATACTTTCAGAGCTGGAGTGTTTTCATCCATTCTGACAACATGACCTAGCCAGTGTAGCCGCTGTCTTTTAATTCGCTGAACTATGTCAATGTCGGTAACGAAAAAGCAGACGAGTTGGCAAAGGCAGGAGCTTTCCTCAACGAATGCGAGGCGGAGATAATACCAAGTCCGCTAGGATCAATCAAAAGTGAGATCAATAAACAATTTCAACAAATTACAAATAACAGGTGGAAAAACATCACGAAATGCGTCATAACTAAACAATTATGGCCAACATATAACAGGAAAAGAACCAACGACTTACTAAATAGGTCAAGGAAAAGTATTTACAGAGTAACAGCTACAATGACATCTGCCGTGGCTGCGGAGTAGCAGGGAACAAGGAAACAATCTTCCACTTTCTCTGTGAATGCCCAGCTCTAGCACAGATCCGACACAAAACGCTTGGAATCCATCTAGCACCAAACCTTGAATGGTGGAAATCCCAAAGCATAGCGGACATAAGTAGTTTCATCGAAACCTCAAAATGATTTGAAAGAGAAGGTGAAACGTAATAGCAGATACAGGAGGTTCTACGAACAGTGCATCAAAATGGCACATCAAGTGTTAATTGAGCCCGATAGGGCTGCACTCCTACCAACCTACCTACCATGTCAATGTCGTCATATATCTCGTACAGCTCATCGTTCCATCGAATGCGATATTCGCCGTGGCCAACGCGCAAAGGACCATAAATCTTTCGCAGAACTTTTCTCTCGAAAACTCGCAACCTCGGCTCATCATTGTTGTCATCGTCCAAGCCTCTGCACCGTATAGCAGGACGGGAATAATGAGTGACTTATAGAGTTTGGTTTTTGTTCGTCGAGAGAGGACTTTGCTTCTCAATTGCCTACTCAGTCCGAAGTAGCACCTGTTGGCAAGAGTTATCTTGCGTTGGATTTCCAGGCTGACATTGTTGGTGGTGTTCACGCTGGTTCCAAGGTAGACGAAATTATCTACAACTTCAAAGTTATGACTGTCAACAGTGACGTAAGAGCCAAGTCGCGAGTGCGACGACTGTTTGTTTGACGACAGGAGATATTTCGCCTTGCCCTCGATGATATCAATATCATCGGCATACGCCAGCAGCTGTACACTCTTATAGAAGATGGTACCTTCTCTATTTAGTTCTGCAGCTCGAATTATTTTCTCCAGAAACAGGTTGAAGAGGTCGCACGATAGGGAGTCGCCTTGTCTGAAACCTCGTTTGGTATCGAACGGCTCGGAGAGGTCCTTCCCGATTCTGATGGAGCTTTTGGTGTTACTCAACGTCAGTTTACACAGCCGTATTAGTTTTGCAGGGATACCAAATTCAGACATCGCGGCATAAAGGCAGCTCCTTTTCGTGCTGTCGAAAGCAGCTTTGAAATCGACGAAGAGGTGGTGTGTGTCGATTCTCCTTTCACGGGTCTTTTCCAAGATTTGGCGCATTGTGAATAGCTGGTCTGTTGTTGATTTTCCAGGTCTGAAGCCACACTGATAAGGTCCAATCAGTTTGTTGACGCTGGGCTTTAATCTTTCACACAATACTCTCGATAGAACCTTATACGCGATGTTGAGGAGGCTTATCCCACGGTAGTAGGCGCAGATTGTGGGGTCTCCTGTTTGTGGATTGGGCATAGCACACTTAAATTCCAATCGTTGGGCATGCTTTCGTCCGACCATATTTTACAAAGAAGCTGATGCATGCTCCTTATTAGTTCTTCGCCGCCGTGTTTGAATAGCTCGGCCGGCAATCCATCGGCCCCCGCCGCTTTGTGTTTCTTCAGACGGGTAATTGCTATTCGAAATTCCTCTTGGTTGGGCAATGGAACGTCTGCTCCTTCATCATCGATTGGGGAATCGGGTTCGCCTTCTCCTGGCGTTGTGCTTTCACTGCCATTCAGCAGGCTGGAGAAGTGTTCCCTCCATAATTTAAGTATACTCTGGGCATCGGTGACTAGATCACCTTTGGCGGTTCTACAAGAGTATGCTCTGGTCTTGAAACCTTCTGTAAGCCGCCGCATTTTTTCGTAGAATTTTGTCTCAAATTTGCCACCTGATAGTTAGCAGGTCCCAAAACTAAAAAGAACTCTTGTCTGTCATTTTGAATATACTGAATAGAGATCATCATAGACATTAATCGATTGTCGTTTCTTTATATTTTGTAAGCAACTACAACACGAAAAGGTTAAAAATAAATGAATTTTACATAAATTTCGTAAATATTATGAAACAAAGTCGACATAGATTTTTATTTTCATTGATAATTATGTTTTTTGACTATGTTATAGAAAATTTAATATTTGTTATCGACATATTTGTTTTCATTTAAGTGTAAAAACATCTCTGAATAATGAAATGTAATAGATTTTGTGACTGTCAGAGAATAGAAGAATCGTCTCAAGTCTCACAAATTGTCTCTAACTTATAATCTCAAATTTAGAGACTTGTGACTAAAAGTGAGTCAAAATTATGTTTATTTCCTTGGTTTTCTAAAATTCGGAAACTCTTTGGAAAAGTTAATATTTTGGAAAAGTAAAACGCCCTTGGGTTAGCTTTTTCGCGATTCTACTGTATATATGCACATACTTATGTATGTATTACTGGAACAAACAAAAATAATTCTGGGAATGGTAAAGTAACATAATTTGGATCCAAGTTGAGGAAATGATCTTCTAGTTCCTTAATGATTGTCTACTATTTTTCTTTCACTCAAATAAAAAGGTTTGCATTAAGACCAACACAACAAACCAAATGCCATAATATATTTTATTTTTTTAAAGCTTAAAACACTTTAAGTGAAATAGGATTCCATTATTATTTTAGAGGCCAAAAAACAAATGATAATTAATATTTTGAAAACAAAAGTGGTTCAAGTGATGACAGTTCAAATGAAGAAGACATTCAGGTAGTGATAACTACAATATAGCTCATGATAGCGATTTTGAAGAAAAAATTTTGATTAAAAAACATAGTGATTTAAATAATTACATAGCTTCTAATAGTTATGTGACTTTTTCTACAGCATATAAATGGATTAATTAATCATTGTTTTTGCCCCCTCCTTCACTTCCAATATATATATGTATATACATATATGTGTTATACCTACATTGCCGAAAGGCAGTTATTTTGACTGCTTTCAGGCTATAGAGGTATAACTAAGCTCCCGTTTTTCTAGTGTTAAAGAAGCACAAAAGATTCCTTTTATTGGCCAACATGATCTAAATATGCATGTTGCTAATGAAGATAATGTGTCGATGGCAATCATGGTTCTAGAAACAAACAAATATGTCGAATATATTGAAAAAAGATTAGTTATTTCATAATTCTATCATTCATTGTTTCACAATATTGATATGAGCTACAATAAATTTTCACTCATTTTGAAGAATTGCCATGTTGCTTGTTCAAATATCATTGAACATGCTTACTTATCAGCAATATTAAAAACAAATATCTATTTTCAAATACATACATACAGTCATGGACAGAGAAATAGCACACTTTCAAGAATGATAGAGAAAGAGATTACGCAATGCGCATGTTTGCTTTCAGTCAGCTGTTCTTGCTGACGTCACGGTTGACTTATTATTCGCCCGCGCTATTGAAAGTGAATTCGAATTGTGTTTTCAAGTGTTATATTAATTGTTAAATTCTATATTTTTAAAATGCGTTGTGCAGTGTTCGGTTGTAATAATAACAATGGTAAAAATAGTGCTACGAAGTGGAGATTTTTTCATTTCCCTAAGGATAAAGCCGCATTAAAACAATGGATTCATGTTTGTCGTCGGACGGACAAAATTAACGTTAAAAATGCGTGCGTTTGTGAAGTGCACTTTGCGCCGGAAGCTTTCGAAAGAAATTTGCAGTTTGAAATGGGTAATTATAGCATTTTGATAACAATAATTTTACTTTTATAACCCAACACTCTTGCAGGTTTAAGTTCGCGGAATCCAACGAAGTTGCTACCCAGCGCTTTTCCCACGTTAACCAACCAAAAGATGGAGTGAGGGAACGCTTTCACGCCTACGGTTTGGCTTTGAACAAACAAAATAATGTACTGGAACAGATGACGGAGCTGGTTTCATCAATGAGAGTCATTGGTAAAAATGGTTTGCTTCCATTCCAAAAAGGTAATACTTAAGCTACATATATATTTAGATAAGTTGATTTTCTACAGTTTTTGATTTTACTTATGATTTACAGGTATACTCCAAAGCAATAATGCTTTGAAATTGCTGCTGGATGACTTAAGATAGCAGCACAAAATTGATTACGTTTTGACCTACCGATTGAACCAGGACGTTTTGGAAAAATTTTTTGGCGTAATCAGGTCAAAAGGCGGTCTTCACGATCACCCTGACAGGCAGGAGTTCAAATATAGGCTGCGTTCCTATATACTTGGTCACAACGAAGGAGCGATCACAGAAGAAGGCAATGTTGAAGTCGACAACACACCAGATTTGGAAGGAAATTACTTATCTCTAACCGGTAATTATCAAAATATTAAACGTACATAATATTATAAACCTTAAACTACAGAAAACATTCTTATATAAAATTGTATTGATGTTAACAAATGCAAATATGTACTTACATACAAACTAAGTTTATGCATACTAACCACTGTTTTTTATCCTAATTATACTAATAATAATAACTAACAATTTATTCCATTTATTGATACGCATGTATGTATGTTTATTATATTTTTGCAGGTAATATTTTTCAACGTGTGTCAGTTGATCTGAATTCCACTGATCCAATCGAAAAAAATGATGACTTGGAGATTCTCAACAACGACGGACTTGAGGATTTGGCAGGGTACATCTGCCACAAACTCGGTAAAGACAACCCCGAAATTTGTGCCAATTCCGAAAATTGTTCGTCCCATACTTGGGTGGATCACCTTTCTAAAGGAGGACTCTCAAAACCAACAGATATGTTGATGGAGCATATGAGAGCCTTGCAAGCAATGTTTGACGACGTCAGAAACACAAAGATTTAAGTGATTTTGTAAATTGTAGCTCGAAAATAAAATAATTATTTTTCAGAGCTAGAATGTATTTTAGGATTCGTTCCTTAAATAAAAACATAATTGAACATATGTATGTTTAGTAAAAAAAGAAAATTAAATAAAACAATAAATTGATACTTGGTTACAAAATATTCAATCTTTTTATTTACATAAATGTATATGGTTGAAACAAACACAGCAAAGATTGTCTCTTTTTAAATAATACAATGAAAATTCAATTAAATGAATATGTAGGTAAATGTTCACTATAAAATATTCACTTATATTGATGTTAAATTTGATGATATTCATGATTTTGTATGCCTGAAATACAAAATTGCTTCTTATTGCAAAGAAAAACAACCAACTGAAAATCAGCTGATTGTAAGTTGGTCAACCGTGACGTAGATGCGCAGAACGAACAAAATTTGAACTCGTCATTGCGCAACTTTTTTCTATCCTTCTTGGCACACTTTAAGAATGTAATAAAAAGACGTGTATTTTCGATATAAACAAAACAAATTTCATTTTTTCATTAGCATCACATAAAGTAAGAAATAAGTGAGCTATTTACAAAAAATTAGAAAGTTGTATTCAATAATTCTTAAAAAAAAAAAAATGATTAAGTTTCCCATTGCGTGTTTAGGTCTGGACACAGAAATAGCATAGTTGGCCGGTTCTGTGGAAATTAAATAAATTTGTTAGAAATCTAATAAGTATTATAGCGTTTAAGCACTTACAACGTTAATATTTTGTTGTGTGCCCACAACTTTTTAAAATTGCTTGGCATCGTCATGGCGTGCTCTCCACTAGTATCTGACACCTCGTTTGTGGGATTGCGTACCATGCCTCCTTGCATTCGGTACAAAGGTCTTCCGAATTTTTGAAATTTTTCTTGGCAATCTGTGTCTTAAGGTCGTTCCATAAATTTTCAATCGAGTTTGCATCGGGATTTTGGGCTGGCCACCTCGGGACGTTAATACTTTCTTCAGTGAGCCAGTTCTTCATATTTTAAGCTGCGTGCTTTGGATCATTGTCATGCATAAAAATCCAATTCACTGGCATCGATTACAAATCGAATGGTTCTATGGTATGTTTGAGAATGTTTAAGAATGCAAATTGGTCCATTCTACCATCTATCCTTACCAATGGCCCAACACCGTACCAGGAAAACGCTCCCCAGACCATTACGCTACCTACGCCGTACTTAACATTTTTTGTAGTGTTTCTGGAGTTATACGCCTGATACCTGGGACGATGGAGAAATGGTTTTCTATCCTACCCGATACGGTTCACCTTAGTTTCATCGCTCCACAGAACCCTTTTTCAGAATTTGACGTCCTTTTCTAAATGTTCTTTAGCAAAGTCCAGCCGTGCTCTTAAGTTTTTTTTTTTGCTAGGTGTGGTTTTTTCGAATATTATTATCCTTTTTTCCAGAGTACAATGCATATTTCTGCCCATTTTGAAAATATGTAAATTTTTTTATAGTTATAGTTAAAACAGCGTAGTTTGTGCACGATTGCTAATTAATAAAGAGTCTTTGTACAAATAACTAAAAGTTGTCCAACCAAACTTGGTTACTCTCAGAGTAAAACGAGTAACAACAAAAAAGTAGGCATGATAACGTCATACGCTAACCGTTATAAGTTGTGGAAGTCATGCCATACATATTCATGGAAAATTGTTAAGATTCACTTACTTGATAAAACTGAAAACTTATTTTAAAAGTGTACTATTTCTCTGTCCATGACTTTACATACATACATATATACATAAACAGACACATGCATTTACATGCAATGCGCATCCAATAATAATAAAATGCATGGGTAAACACAAGTCATAAGTTTACCCTGCGAACCACGGCTACCCGTTTGAGACAAATATTCCAATCCAACTACACATTTTTTCTCTATACACTAACACCAACGCACATTTTCGGGTTATTTTTTGTTTACCTAAATGCGATGAAAAAAAGTTTCTTTCGTCTCTTGATTTATTTGAATGAGTGCGAAGGAGAAAACATTATTGTCAATAGTGACAAAAGAAA